>NW_019942746.1:51213-64755 GCF_002910315.2 Salvelinus sp. IW2-2015 | reverse complement strand
CAGCGAGTTCTGAGACGCCAACGAGTTTTTAGACGCCAACACGGCAGCGAGTTCTGAGACGCCAACGAGTTTTTAGACGCCAACACGGCAGTGAGTTCTGAGACGTCAACACGGCGTTCTGAGAATCAAAAGACACCTCTGAATATATTCCCGCTGCTGCAGCAGGTTATCCATGTTTCTGGGAAAGACCCCCGTCTCTCCCCAGTGAGGAGTGGCAGACAGAAAGGCAGACAGACAGACAGGGAGSCAGACAGCTAGAACTGACTGCTGAACAGAGCCTGCTCTCCCTGTAATCCTCCCTCCACTACAGAGCAGAGGAAACGGTTAAAAGGAGGGCTTGAAACATTGTTTCACCAGGCAGTTATACAGGTGGGAGGGAAGTGCATTAAGTGTAATGAATGTCAGCCAGCACATCCCAGTCGTCTGACACATCAGGTGCCAATTATATTGGCAGGCCCAGTCATCCACTCTGAGGAGAGCCTCCTTTGGCCTACCCGACATCTGCCTCATTAGCTGGGACAGACAAACAGACAGAAGGTGCAGGCTGACTCCATGCCCCATGCCCGCCCCGGGCCTCCCTACCTGGGACTTCACAGGGGTGCAGGGACACCATCCACTTCCTTAAGCTCCTCCACTTAGCTCAACTCTTACCTATTATTGATGAGGTGAATGGAGGATGTGGTGGAATATGAATAAGAGACAGACGGAGTGGAGTGACATTCGAGGTAATTATACCGTTTCACCCCAAATGGCACACTATCCCCTATAGTTCACTACATATGACCAGAGCGCATAGGGTACTACATAGAGAATAGGGTGCCATTTGGGACGGTTCGTGCTGTACCCATAGTGGTCCAGTGGATTGGTATCGCAAGCAGGGTAGGTTGGTCATTAGTCAACATCAGTGGTGTTTTCCTATTAAATATGCATAACCTGGTAAATCAAGCATTCATGGGTATCGTCGCCTCAGGCGTTTCGGAGCTAACACTATTGATTTTGTGAAGCTTTTGCAAAATAATGACCACAGATGTGTCAAGGCATTCATCAGATTGTCTCAATGAACTCAATCATTCCAATACTGCAGTGGAAGACAAAAGCTGTTTTCTCTGATTGATAATGCACGGACTGATCTGATAGGTAAACAAAAACAGGCTGTGACATTAATATTCTGGTAAATTCATTTGAATTCAATCACTTTTTAACAGCACCCATATTGATTTGAACAAAACCTTCCATACATATTTGCCCATTATAGAAGTGATTTAGAAGCTTTGATTTGAAGTGCTCAGAAAGACCTGAATGCCAAAACATTCAAGAGATAAAGGTGCTCAAAGTTGACATATTTAGCATACCCCACCATACATCCATGTCTTCATTACTGGAAAAGATAAACGTTTGAGATGTATGTAATTTAAAGCTTACAAAACAGGGTTGTCAAACGGTTTTATAATTTCTAGGTAAAACATACAAAAATGTTAGTCATCTAAAAACGCATCTTTTTTTTCTCTCCATATTCACATACACTACATGACCAAAAGTATGTGAACACCTGCTCATCGAACATCTCATTCCAAAATCATGGGCATTAATATGAGATGGTTGCTGCTATAACAGCCTCCACTCTTCTGGGAAGGCTTTCCACCAGATGTTGGAACATTKYTGCRGGGACTTGCTTCCGTTCAGCCACAAGAACATTAGTGAGGTCAGGCACTGACGTTGGGCAATTAGACCTGGCTCGCTGTCGACGTTACAATTCATTCCAAAGGTGTTCGTTGGGGTTGAGGTCAGGACTCTGTGCAGGCCAGTCAAGGTCTTCCACACCGATCTCGCCAAACCATTTCTGTATGGACCTCGCTTTTTGCACGGGGCAWTGTCATGCTGAAACAGAAAAGGGCCTTCCCCAAACTGTTGCTACAAAGTTGGAAGCACAGAATTGTCTAGAATGTCGTGGCATTAAGATTTCCCTTCAMTGGAACTAAGAGTTAGGCCGAACCATGAAAAAACAGCCCCAGACCATTATTCCTCCTCCACAGTTGGAACTATGCATTCGGGCCGGTAGCGTTCTCCTGTCATCCGCCAAACCCAGATTTGCCCGTTGGACTGCCAGATGGTGAAGCGTGATTCATCACTCCAGAGAACGCGTTTACACTGCTCCAGAGTCCAAATGGTGGAGAGCTTACACCACTCCAGCCGAAGCTTGGCATTGCGCATGGTGATCTTAGGCTTGTGTGCTGCTGCTCGGCCATAGAAACTTATTTCATGAAGCTTCAGACGAACAGTTCTTGTGTTGAAGTTGCTTCCAGAGGCAGTTTGAAACTTGGTAATGAGTGTTGCAACCGAGGACAGGCGATTTTTACGCGCTTCACCATTCTGTGAGCTTGTGTGACCTACCACTTCGCTACTGAGTGGTTGTTGCTCATAGATGTTTCCAGTTCACAATAACAGAACTTACAGTTGACCGGGGCAGCTCTGGCAGGGCAGAAACTTGACGAATTGACTTGTTGGAAAGGTGGCATCCTATGACGGGTGCCACATTGAAAGTCAGTGAGCTTTTCAGTAAGGCCATTCTACTGCCAGTGTTTGTCTATGGAGATTGCATGGCTGTGTGCTCGATTTTATACACATGTCAGCAACGGGTGTGGCTGAAATAGTAAAATCAACTAATTTGAATGGGTGTCCACATACTTTTGTGTATATATATATATATACACAAAAGTACACAAAATATATAAGTACACAAAATATATATATATAGTGTATGTTGTAGCTTAGCCCCTAGGCTCGTTGAACCAGGCGTGACAACGTGATTTTGGGAGGTATGGCAACGAGAGACTACTTAGCCCCTATTTTATATCTGAGKTTTTTTGTGTTGTGCCCGCCATCGATTGAGACACATGCTCTTGAATACATGGTGGATGTTTTGTTTTGGCTGATAAATTTACTAAAATGGGATACAATTTAAATGTTCAACTTTGAAATGGTACCACAAAGATGGTTGGAGGTCCACACTTCAGAGAATGTTGACTTGTATGGAAATATCCGTTTTAAATTATACTGTCAATCCTTCATGCCATCCTTCCCTCATTCCTTCAATGATAAACGTGAATCCGACCATCACCCCTGGTGAGACAAAACCRCGACGCGTCAGTGAAGAGCACTTTTTGACAGTCCTGTCTGGTCCAGCGACGGTGGGTTTGTGCCCATAGGCGACGTTGTTGCCGGTGATGTCTGGTGAGGACATGCCTTACAACAGGCCTACAAGCCCTCAGTCCAGCCTCTCTCAACCTATTGTGGACAGTCTGAACACTGATGGAGGGATTGTGCGTTCCTGGTGTAACTCGGGCAGTTGTTGTTGCCATCCTGTATCTGTCCCGCAGGTGTGATGTTCGGATGTACCGATCATGTGCAGATTTTGTAACACGTGGTCTGCCACTGYGAGGACGATCATCTGTCCGTCCAGTCTCCCTGTAGTGCTGTCTTAGGCDTCTCACAGTACGGACATTGCAATTTATTGCCCTGGCCACATCTGCAGTCCTCATGCCTCCTTGCAGCATGCCTAAGACACGTTCACACAGATGAGCAGGGACCCTGGGGATCTTTCTTTTGGTGTTTTTCAGAGTCAGTAGAAAGGCCTCTTTAGTGTCTTAAGTTTTCATAACTGTGACCTTAATTGCCTACCATTTGTAAGCTGTTTTACTAATTATCTTTGAAAGACAGGGTCCTGAAAARGGGAAGTTTATTTTTTTGCTGAGTTTATTTTGATTTGTTTAACACTTTTTTGGTTACGACATGATGTGTTATTTCATCGTTTTGATGTCTTCACTATTATTTTACAATTTAGAGAACCTTTGAATGAGTAGGTGTGTCCAAACCWTTGACTGGTAATGTATATTTTTTCAATAAGTTTTTWAATAGTTTGACAACCCTATTTGTAAGCTTTTAAATTATATACATTTATCAGTTTATCTTTTCCAGTGATGAAGACATGGATGTCTCATGCTATGGTGGGGTATGCAAAATGAGTCAACTTTCAGCACATCTATCTCCTGAATGTTTTGGCATTCAGGTCCAAAAAGTCACTCTGACCACTTCTTCCACGGGGAAACATGTATGGAAAGTGTTGTTTAAATCAAAAAGGGAAGCTGTCAAAAAAAATTGAATTCATATGCATTTACCCATTCACCTATTTCGTACAATATCTCCATAAGCACATCACACCATTCTTAAGTTCCTTTTGGCAACATCAAACTATCAACTCAATATACCGTACTTTAAAATGACTAAAACCAAATAAAAACGATGTACAATAATAGATATTTGACCTAAATTCATACAGTTTCTTGTAGGGTTTCATACCGGTGGCYGGTATCCCGGGACTTCCCGACCAAGCTTCTTCCATTTCCCGAGAAAAATATTGACAGGTCCCGTGGATCAATAGCTTAATATTAAAATATGATGCAGCAGTAATGCAAAAATATGTACATGCAAATAGCTGCATGCATGAACCGGACATATCAACTCTGGCTTCATTCATAGCCTACATTAGACAAGTCATCACAATGCAGCCTACCACACAGCACATTTACAAGTATTAAAATGTTGGTATTAACCAGAAAAAAAAATCATGAAACTCCTGTCAATTTGGTGAAAGCCTATGTTCTGTCAGTGGATAAAATATAAACATCCCCCATGATYAACTTCTAAGTAGTCCATCATAGCTACAGTACATGGTTCTCGTCACTTGTGATAGTGTTTTATCCCCAATCACATTTCATAACACTTTTAAAACAATTACCTGCCATCCAGATCACCAAATCAGCCAATAGATGGTATAGACACTGTCTAGAACTAGTGAGGCACCGATATGACATTTTTGGCCGATACCGATATCCAATATTTTCCTTGCCACTATAACAATAACCAATATTTAACATTTTAGCAGCCTTTTAAGCATTCTAGTACAGTTAAACAGTTAAATAGTTAACACACTCACATGGATGCAGCGGTCTAAGGCACTGCATCTCAATGCAAGAGACGTCACTACAGTCCCTGGTTCGAATCCAGGCTGTATCACATCCGGTCGTGATTGGGAGTCCCATAGGGCAGCGCACAATTGGCCCAGCGTCGTCCATGTTTGGCCGGGATAGGCCATCATTGTAAATAAGAATTTGTTCTTAACTGACTTGCCAAGTTAAATAAAGGTTACACACACACGTATGTCCCCATTACCAGTAAAACATAATCAAAACCTATTTCTTTCACTTACTTGCTGTGCTGTTTTTTTGTTCAGTCGTTTCATTCTCAACCAGGATTGCATCATACATGTCAAGCARTGAAGTTTCAGCTCTGTCTGTCTGTGGCCTCTTCCTCRGTGCGCACTGTCACTGTGTCCGTTTCCATCCTGTCCAACTGTGTATGTAACATTTCACGTAAACCCTGTTTCTTGTCTGCATCGACGTAGCGGTCCTTGTACATAGCATCAAGCATGGTGGCGACACAGTAAAGAGAGAATGCCACCGAATCGCTTGTTCACAGCCTGTGTGGGCAGTTTTGTTGCTGGGAAAAACTGTTGTCAAGGGCAACTGTCATTCGCCAATGTGGGCCAGTAAAAACATCCACCTCGTCGGGAAAAGAGGCCATCTTCACTCCATAAAACTAGTCAGCACTAACGTTGCACACTAGCTGCTAGCTAACTGGTTAGCTTAGCATTGACAAAGTCAGAATGGGCATGCGCACTCCACTGTTTATGACTGAGTCGGTGGCATTAGAATGAGGAATTAGAATATGAATACTACACTGAACTAAAATATAAACGCACCATGTAAAGTGTTTGTCCCATGTTTCATGAGCTGAAAGATCCCAGAAATGTTCCATACACACGTAAAGCTCATCTCAAAAGTTGTGCACATTTGTTTAAACCCGTCAGTTTTGTTGAGCATGCCATGACAGAGGGTTTCACGTCTGCTGCAGGTGCAGTTGATGAGCTTATTTCTCAAGTCAGTTGTTCAAATGAAGCTAGCTAGTGTGTTCATGTTTCCAAGTTTCAAACATGTTCTCAAATGCCATTGAAATGGCAGCAGCGGTATGACAACCAGCACATTCATGAGCATGCAATACGACTATCCTCAGTAGGAAATCCTTGATGACCCACTGTGCTGTCAGACTCAGCATACTCATGGGGCTGATATCGCTGGTCCAAATGTCAGTWGTGAAGCTAATAATAGCAGTGACGCTATTACTGTGTAACTCCGGGCAACATCTGAAAAATAGTACCAAAAATAAATAATAAAGTGTACCAGTGCTCGACCAGTCGGAGAAAGCCAACATCACCCACGGCAGAGAACGGTTGATTGTCAAGGGCAATGAATTCCATTATCTTGGCGTTAATGAATTTCGCCTTTGAGTTGTCTCGCTGAAATTTCCTTACTCTTTCAAATGACTGCTCGACTTGTTGAATGCTCGATCCAAACATTATGGGCTAGGTTAGGAATGCTGTGTTGCACGTGTAGCGTAAAACTTTACRTGGCGTCATTACGTCATGTACCTACGTTATATACAAAGATGTTCTCATCTATCTGTGTTATATAGGTATGTACGTCAGCTTTGACATCGGTTTTGCACATCGGCGTTAAACAAGACATCGGGCCGATACCGATGTTGGCATTTTTTGCTAATATCGTCCGGTTCTAATATGTTCACCAATATATCGTGCATCCGTATCTAGAACACATCCACCTCTTTATATCCTCATGACAAAGTATATATTTCGCTTAGATGTGCTCAATCTAAACAGTGGACCAAATTATTCAACTGTTTCTCCTACAAGTACCATGGCGCAAAGTGCCCTGTGTCTGTAGGAAACAGAGATACCGTACTACAGAAAGAAGGAGGAGATAAAAATCATTATGCAATGAATGGAGAAACGCCCCCACCCAACTGACTGTCGACCCATTGCATTCACGGTGTCATGCTGCGTCACGTGGTTGCTAATCTAATCATCACGCAATCCCTTCTCAAGTGTGGGTATGAGTTGAGAAACCTGCCCATTATCCTTGAAAGTACGAAATTGTTACGATTCCAAAGCTATACAATATTACAGAGAACAAGTTAATGWTCTCACATCTTGGAAAATATTTGCAATGTTGTACTTCTTGTTGACGAAATTCATGCTAATGTTCAGTTTTTGAGCTAGCGCCCAATTTACTCCCATTCGCTCCTTGAAGGAGAGCTCTCCTTGTCCCAGAATCATACAGATTGAACTTAAGGGCCCATTGGCGACTTCTGGAAAAACAACGTGCACAATGGGTGTTAAAACGATTCTAATGGAGTTTCCCCATCTCCTCAAAAGCATCTCTGTTGGAAAGTAACGTTGTTCTGCTCTTGCTCAGTGGCAGCAAGTTGAACTCTGAAAGACTTAAATTGACAGTGCAGTTTGTTAAGGCGATTTTACAGCTAGCTAACTACTTCACATGCTGATATTGACACTGTTAAATCATCGGAATTAGTGGTATGGGGTAGATTACTCCTTTAAGGTAAAAAGTGTTGTGAGTATTATATCTGAGTGTTGATTCTAGTGGGGTTAACGYCAGTGGGATTGACATTTGAATCACAGTGGAATCAACAATCGACTGTCGAGTTCATTTTCGTTAACTCTCTCAGAGTGAAAAGGACGTATTTTGATTTAATATCTATGTTTCTGCATGCACATTGATGGATTAATTGATTTTATACTATACAAAGATACACTATATATACACAAAAGTATGTGGACATCCCTTCAAATTAGTGGATTAGGCTAGTTCAGCCACATATGTTGCTGACAAACAGCCATGCAATCTCCATAGACAAACATTGGCAGTAAAATGGCCTTACTGAAGAGCTCAGTGACTTTCAACGTGGCACCGTCATAGGATGCCACCTTTCCAACAAGTCAGTTCGTAAAATTTCTGCCCTGCTTGAGCTGCCCTGGTCAACTGTAAGTGCTGTTATTGTGAAGTGGAAACGTCTAGGAGCAACAATGGCTCAGCCGCTGAGTGGTAGGCCACAGAAGCTCATGGAACGGGACCGCTAGTGCAGAAGCKKGTAAAAATTGTCTGTCCTCGGTTGCATCACTCACTACCGAGTTCTAAACTGCCTCTGGAAGTAACGTCAGCTCATCACAGTTCACCATCTGGCAGACCGACAGACAAATCTRGGTTTGACGGATCCCAAGAGAACGCTTCCTGCCCCAATGCATAGTGCCAACTGTAAAGTTTGGTGGAGGAGGAATAATGATATGGGGCTGTTTTTCATGGTTCAGGCTAGGCCCCTTAGTTCCACTAAAGGGAAATCTTATCACTATAGCATAGAATTACATTCTAGACGATTCTGTGCTTCCAACTTTGTGGCAACAGTTTGGGAAGGCCCTTTCCTGTTTCAGCACGACAATGCCTCTGTGCACAAAGCAACATCCATACAGAAATGGTTTGTTTTGATTGGTGTGGAAGAACTTGACTGGCCTGCACAGATCCCTGACCTCAACCCCAACGAACACCTTTGAGATGAATTGGAACACTATGAGCCAGGCCTAATTACCCAACATCAGTGCCGACCTCACTAATGCTCTTGTGGCTGAATGGAAGTAAGTCCCCGCAGAAATGTTACAACATCTAGTGGAAAGCCTTCCCAGAATAGTGGAGGCTGTTATAGCACCAAAGGGGGGACCAACTCCATATTAATGCCCATGATTTTGGAATGAGATGTTTGATGAGCAGGTGTCCACATACTATCTATTTACTATGTCATGTAAATAACACAATWMTTTTTTAAACTAATCCAWYCTGTACGGGGTTGGACTCATTTCACCTGTTACAGAGATGCTTGTTCCAGTTTAGATGGTTTAGGTAGTCTTGTTTGTCAAGTCCTTCACCATAGCAGTCATTCTGAATGAAGGTTGTGGGTGATAAAATATACCAATTGTTGGGTAGTCTCCCTCTGGCTGGATTCCAATAGGAATACTAATCACTTCACAAATCAGCTTATTATGACTTGCAGGTCTGATGTGGTCCATGAGCCAAGATTTTCAGACCACAATGTTGAGAACTAGGCCATAACTTAAGGCCTTATGAAATGTATAATATGGTTCTAAAGGGTTTACTTTTAATTCAAACATATTCACTTAGGCAGCAAATTGGTGAAGACTTCAGGACTAGAAGTAATTGAATGCAACAACCATGACTGTCACTAACAAACACAGTCATTGGTGGGTATCTCTCACATTCACTTGAAAGGCATGGTGGGACATTTTTAAATAAGGATTTACAACCTACAATGTAACAATCCCCCCCCCAAAAAAAATCTAAAATATACTGTACATGTGTTATTCCCTAACACTAAAAAAGTGTTAATTTATGTTGGAAATTGCAACACCCATGGTGTTAGGTTCCAACACTAGGGTTGTTAGTTTAACACTATTTCGGTGGGTCACATATGATTAAGAAAGTCTTACATTTTACACCGGGGGTGTTCACATTCTGACCTCAAATTTGCTGTGCATATTTAGCCTATAGGCCTACTCAATGTAAAGTCCTTAATAGAAAACAACTTACTTGCAACACTTCTATAAATTGCATTGCTGACTATCATGTGTAGGCTACACGCGACCTCTCGATGCCGTTACTGAAGGCAATCTCCATCTCACATTCACAAATCTCCAAACTATCTTTGTGGCACTGGCAGAGGCTCACAATATAAACTGCAGCTACTCACTGTTAACTAAATGGCTGGTACATTGTGTCCACAAACGCACTCAAGGAAATAGACATTTGCAAAATGATTCCATGATGTTAAATAAAAAGCAAGTGCACAGGCTTGACTAGTCAGATTGGCAGGGATATGATCAACCGTGGCACTGTCCATGGTTGTGAATCTCCTCTACTAGGCCGATTTGCTTGTCTGTTTGTTTCGCGGAGAATCAGATATGTTCTCTGTGACCAAGTGTGACAAGGTTAGCAGGTTATCATAAAGTAAAAAACAGCCACAACCTTTGAAAAAACCCTGATAGACACGTGCAAGGTGAGAGAAAAGGGCCTGACATATTTCAGTCAAAGATAAGCTAAAATTCATGTAATTTTCACAAGGCTAATAACCTAATCTGKCTACATTTAAACTAGGCTACGTCAACAAATTGTGTGGTGACTGACAGAACTTTGAGTTGATTAAATTGTGAGAAAAACAACATGAATCCCTAGATTCCTGTCTATATTTCTCGATTTACAGTGGTATAATTATGTCAGATAATTTTTGCTTGTATTATATGCTTTTACATAGCATTTCAGGTTTGAACGGGAATACCGGGATGGTTGCAATTTTCTCAGAGAAGGAAAATGTGTACATTTTCTGAAAAATATTAAAACCTTGTTTCTTGACTGTGTTCAGCTCCCTAATAAATCACCTAAATGAAAGCTAGACAGTCACTGAGCATTGAACATTCCAGAAAAAGACCACAATAGGTCCTCCAGACCTCATTGAAGACCAAATGCGTCCCCCGGGGAAAAATGAGTTTGTACCCCTGATCTAAAGTGTAATTTATTGGACACTGCCTTTCTGCCTGTACCTAATTTATACTTCCTTCCCAGCCTCTTCCTCTTCTCAAACCAACAAGTATTTTAGAGTGCTTTACCCAAAGGTCCACGTTGTCTACTCTCCAGATRAACAGAATTAGCACCTCCCTGAAGCACTGCCTACCGTCCCATAGTATATGCTTGCTTCACACAGTGGCACTCAACACCAACCCCACTATATTAGGACAATAGATCACTGTTAACGACAGCCCCCTAGCATGACTACGGGGACCTTTTATATCGGTCCTTTGTGAAGCTTTATTCGGAGAGATAAAACAGGTCAACTMCAACGTGACCAGGGCTATGTCCCAAATGGCACCCTAATCCCTTTATGGTGCACTTAATGTACTACTTTTAGGGCTCTGGTCAACAATGGTGTACTATATAGAAMATAGAGTGCCATTTGCGACGCATTCAGGATGATATGAACCCCAGTGGACACCAGGGAAATAGGATACAGTACGTGTCAGATGGGGGGATAAGAGAAAGTGATTGTCACCTCAAGCGTTTTGATAGAGTGTCTCTTTTATACATATGTGCTACTGTCGATTTACTTACTGGAGTACATCAGATACCACAATTTGTTTAGTTTATATTTCAAGCCATGCATTTTACATGGCTTTTCATATGGCCAAGATAGTATTGCCTTCTGCACAACACATCTACACTGTCTTGTTGGTTCATGACAAGCGTTTCACTGACAGAAGAGACATCAATGAACAAACAGGATAGAGAGTGGATGAAGATTCCGAGTGCACGTAAAATAATTATGGTCACATGCAGTATTATGTTACTCCTACTACTACCCTAACTAATCATGACCCTTAGTCTGACAGCTGGGGTTGTTGAGACTAGGTTGCAGCATGGCACCACAAATGACCACCTTGGAACAGGTGCAGTTAGTCAGTGTCTGGCCTGAGGTAATACGACACTGAGACCAGGGCTCAGTCTCCAGTCTCAGAGGCAGTAGCAGCTTTATAGGAAATACAAAGAGGAATCCTTTGATAGGACCTTGTGACTTCGTTATTCCACTTGTGCTGTCCACACAACACCAGTGGATACAGGCCCTCAGCTACACGCACAGACACACACAGACACACACACACGCACAGACACATACACACAGACACAMACACACAGMCACATACACASACACATACACAAACGCACAGCCACATACACAAACGCACAGCCACATACACAAACGCACAGCCACATACACACAGCCACATACACACACGCACAGCCACATACACACACGCACAGCCACATACAAACACGCACAGACACATACAAACACACACAGACAGACACAGACACAGACACAGACACAGACACAGACACAGACACACACACACACACAGACACAGACACAGACACAGACACATACACACAAACACACAGACACATACACACACAGCTATAGAGGCAAGGATCTGGAGGTCCATGGCTCTCTCCCTCTGTTTCACTTGTGTGGTGCTGCTGGTCCAATTAGGCAGCTTCACCTGCTCCTCTGGGGGTCTGACTACAGAGCCCCATCTGTCAGGCCCATGCTCTGCCACTGTCATGTCAGCTTCAACAAATGGCTAGTGGGAGACCTGTGTCAGTCCATAAAAGCCTTACATTTCAATAACCATCACTGTTTTCCAATTGACCCCCTCCCAACTGACAGGGCTGAGATCAGTCACACGCTATCCTAACAACATGTTATTTGCTTTACTCTGAACATCTTTAAAAATGTTGCAATGTTCTCTAGAACGTTGGCATAAAAAATAAGGGCAGAGTAGGTATGCTCATCTGTATTTGATGTTTAAAAACGACCTAAGACTCTCAGATACAGATATACACAGTAAAACATCTGGTCATGCAGGAAACACAATATGATATTCATGAAAGTCGTTTGGCTCTAGGCCTACATGACCTTAAAGTGATTCAAGGTAGGGCCCTTGGACTCGAACTATCAGTGCCCCCTCCCCCGACGGTTGTTGGACAATCCTACCTGGTGACACATTGATGTATGAGTTCCAGTTTTGCTCCCTCTCCCCCTCAGCTCTGAGGAGCAGGTGTGATGATCAGTGCCACTTGATCTGTCAGTGGGATGGATAAAAATAGCCATAGAGATTGAGCAGGGAGTGGGACTTGACTCRCCCAGCTCTTATGTGCACGTAAACTCAATTGACATTGAAAGGCTCTGGAAGGTTCTTGACCACGGTTGCCGGAGCCAATCTTTTTCAAGGTCAATAGTCCATAGAGTGCTTTTCAAATCTCTCTTTGTCAGGAACATGAAACTAATGTGTCAACATCAGATCAGAACAAAATAAAGTGTTATACTGGTCCCKCTGTAATTATTGGGACAGTGAAGCATGTTTTCTTCTTTTGGCTCTGTATGCCAAAAGTTTGGATTTGAAATTAAACAATGACTGAGGTTAAAGGGCAGACTGTCAGCTCTAATTTGAGGGTATTTTTATCCATATCGGGTGAACCCATATTCCCCCCATTTTAGCGACCAAAATTATTGGTGCAAATTCACTCATATGTGCATTAAAGTAGTAAAAAGTMTTTGGTCCCAAATTGATAGCACGCAATGACTACATCAAGCATGTGACTMTATTTGTTGGATGCATTTGCTGTTTGTTTTGGTTGTGTTTCAGAAAACATTTTGCCCAATAGAAATTAATTGTAAAAAATGTATTTAGTCATGTTGGTGTCACTTTTATTGTCAATAAGAACATATGTTTCTAAACACTTCTACATTAATGTGGATGCCACCATGATTATGGATATCTTGAATGATTAGTGAATAATGAAAGTTAGACGCACAAATATCATACCCACCCAAAAATGCTAACCTCCCCTGTTATTGTAAGGGTGAGAGGTTGGCATGTCTTGGGGGTATGATATAAAATGCTAACCTCCCCTGTTATTGTAATGGTGAGAGGTT
>NW_019942746.1:19154-51101 GCF_002910315.2 Salvelinus sp. IW2-2015 | reverse complement strand
TTGGCATGTCTGGGGTATGATATAAATGCTAACCTCCCCTGTTATGTAATGGTGAGAGGGTCTTGGGGGTATGATATAAAATTCTAACCTCCCCTGTTATTGTAATGGTGAGAGGTTGGCATGTCTTGGGGGTATGATATAAAATTCTAACCTCCCCTGTTATTGTAATGGTGAGAGGTTGGCATGTCTTGGGGGTATGATATAAAATTCTAACCTCCAAATGCTAACCTCCCTGTTATTGTAAGGTGAGAGGTTGGCATGTCTTGGGGGTATGATATAAAATGCTAACCTCCCCTGTTATTGTAATGTGAGAGGTGCATGTCTTGGGTATGATATAAAATGCTAACCTCCCCTGTTATTGTAAGGTGAGAGGTTGGCATGTCTTGGGGGTATGATATTAAAATGCTAACCTCCCCTGCTTATTGTAAGGGTGAGAGGTTAGCATAGTTGGGGGTATGATATTCAAATCTACCTCCCCTGTTATTGTAAGGGTGAAGGTTGGCATGTCTTGGGGGTATGATATAAAATGCTAACCTCCCCTGTTATTGTAAGTGTGAGAGGTTGGCATGTCTTGGGGTATGATATAAAATGCTAACCTCCCCTGTTATTGTAATGGGTGAGAGGTTGGCATGTCTTGGGGGTATGATATAAAATCTAACCTCCCCTGTTATGTAATAGTGAGAGGTTGGCATGTCTTGGGGTATGATATTAAATGCTAACCTCCCCTGTTATTGTAAAGTGAGAGGTTGGCATGTCTTGGGGGTTATTGATATTTTAAAATGCTAACCTCCCCTTTATATGTAAGGGTGAGGAGGTTATATGATATAAAATTCTAACCTCACCTGTTATTGTAATGGTGAGAGGTTGGCATGTCTTGGGGGTGTAATATTGTTTGTCTAACTTTCTCACTCATCATCATTATTCACGATTCATTCAGGATTATCTATAATCATGGTAGCAAGTGTTTAGAAACATATTCTATTCTTATTTACAGTAAAAGTGACTCCAAAATGACTATACATTATTTACCATATATTTTTATTGGGTACAAAACAATCTGAGAAACAACCAAAACAAACAGCAAATGCATCCAACAAACTTGAAGAGACAAAGCTTGATGTGGTCATTGCGTGCCATGAATACGGACCAAATATTTMACTTTTTRCAACTTTAATAYACATACGTGAATTTGTCACAACAGTTTAGGTCCCCTAAAAATGGGAGGATCATGTACCAWAAGTGCTGTAATTTCAAAAGGGTTCACCTGATATGTATGACAGTACCCTCAAATTACAGCTGACAGTCTGCACTGTCATTGTATGATTTCAAATCTAAACCTATATAGAGCCAAAAGAGGAAAAAAATGCTTTACTGTCCAAATAATTACAGAGGACACTGTACATTGAGAACATAAAGGAACACTGCTATCAATACTTTTTAAAGCGTTGCCTCACCTACAATACAAGCAATCAACCCCACTTGGATGGCGAGAGCAGCCCTCTCCGCCTGCCTAGTGAAATCTAACTCTTTCAAATATGCTTACTACTCTACTATACCTGGCTATACCCTGGATTTTACTGTCAGATTTGCTTGGTATATCCCATCTTTTAGTAGCTGTAGGCTCCTCAAAATGCATAACTTCGCAAGTTTTTTTGAAGTTCATGATCAAGTGGGATGGAGGGCAGGGACTATAACATGGGCTTGAGAACAGCAGAGTCAGCATGTTGCATTGTGGTGAATCCAGAGAAGAACTCTGCCAGGCATCTGAATAGTAACAGCTATTACACCACATGAGTTTCACTCTGTCTGCATCTAAAATTCAGCCATAKGCTTCTAGTCGATGCAGCCATATGCTTCTAGTCGATGCAGCCATAGGCTTCTAGTCGATGCAGCCATAGGCTTCTAGTCGATGCAGCCATAGGCTTTCTAGTCGATGCAGCCATATGCTTCTAGTCGATGCAGCCATAGGCTTCTAGTCGATGCAGCCATATGCTTCTAGTCGATGCAGCCATAGCTTCTAGTCGATGCAGCCATATGCTTCTAGTCGATGCAGCCATATGCTTCTAGTTCGATGCAAGCCATATGCTTCTAGTCGATGCAGCCATAGGCTTCTAGTCGATGCAGCCATAGGCTTCTAGTCGATGCAGCCATAGGCTTCTAGTCAAAACTAGTGAGGGGGCATGTATTGGTATACTGCTGTTGGTTCATCATAGTTTGTATTATAGAACATTCCATTGTCTTCTCTTAAAATTGTTTCCCTCACAGTTGAAACTGAGCTGACAAAAGGCTTAAGGACTGCATGATTAAGTGCCCTATTAAACCCAGGTCAATTATTTATGTAGTTACAATATCATCTCATTCTCTGACTGAGTTCACTTTTAATGAGCAATTCTCTCATTTCAATTTTCACTCTACRCAGTACGCATCTAACTTTGTCACAGGTGTGAAACGAGCTGCTAAAAAGAACCATGTTTCATTAGGTAACCACTTAGACCTGTGTCGGTTGGTCCCAAAGCTACTATTCCAAATATTGAGGCTATAATTTCGAGGCTATAATTATCATGGCTATCACCATTAACATTAAAGCAGCCAGAGGCCATTCACCCTCTCTGGTAAACACCTGGGAAATAGGAGAGACAGAGAGAGGGAGCGAAAGAGAGAGGGAGCGACAGAGAGAGACAGAGAGAGGGAGAGACAGAGAGAGAGAGGGAGAGACAGACAGAGAGAGGGAGAGACAGAGGGAGACACAGACAGACGGACGGACGGACAGAGAAAGACCTATATCCCAATAGAATCTCCATACTTTAACAATGACAGCTTCGCCATCCTAGAGGTGGAGATCAACAATTTCCAGACCCAGGGACATGTACTAGTCTGTGCCAGAACTGGACAAGAACCTGACACCCTCAGCATACAGGGGGACAAACACCTACCTGGAGGTGACAACATTCCCTCCCCCATATGCCCCCCTAGACACAACTATGACAACATAACCAACAAAAACGGGTCACAACTCCTGCAGCTCTGTCGGACACTGGGTATGTACATAGTCAACGGTAGGYTTCGAGGGGACTCCTACGGCAGTAGTACTGTCGACTACTTTATCACTGACCTCAGCCCAGAGTCTCTTAGAGCGTTCACAGTCAGTCCACTGACACCACTATCAGATCACAGCAAAATCACACCACTTGAACAGAGCTTTGCTCAATTATGAGGCATCAAATCAAAACCAAAGGAGCGGAATACTATTAAGAAATGCTATAGATGGAAGGAGAATAGTGTGGAAATCTACCAAAAAACAATTACGCAACAACAAATTCCATCCCTTCTAGACAATTTCCTGGACAAAATGTTTCACAATAGTGAAGTTATAAACCTGGCAGTAGAAAACYTAAACAATATATTTGACCTCTCAGCTTCCCTATCAAATCTAAAAATGTCAAGCAGACCTAATAAAATTAACAACAATGACAAATGGTTTGATGAAGAATGCAAAAACCTAAGAAAGAAATTGAGAAACCTATSMAACCAAAAACATAGAGACCCAGAAAACCTGAGCCTACGGCTTCACTGTGGTGAATCACTAAAACAATACAGAAATACACYACGGGAACAAAAAGGAACAGCACGTCAGAAATCAGCTCAGTGTAATTGAAGAATCCATAGAATCTAACCACTTCTGGGAACATTTGAAAACTTGAAACAAACAACACGAAGAGTTATCTATCCAAAACAGAGATGTATGGATAAACCACTTCTCCAATCTTTTTGGCTCTATAACAAAGAACAAATAGAAAAAACATATACATGATCAAATACAAATCTTAGANAGAGATGTATGGATAAACCACTTCTCCAATCTTTTTGGCTCTATAACAAAGAACAAATAGAAAAAACATATACATGATCAAATACAAATCTTAGAATCAACTATTAAAGACTACCAGAACACACTGAATTCTCCAAATACATTGAGCGATAGAGAGAGAGTGAGAGTGACAGAGAGCAATAGAGAGCGAGAGCGAGCGAGATAGATAGCAAGATAGAGAGTGAGAGCAAGAGAGTGAGAGCGAGCGAGGTAGAGCGATAGCGAGCGAGATAGCAAGTTAGAGAGTGAGAGTGCGAGTTAGAAAGCGAGCGAGAGCGAGTGCGAGAGAGAGAGAGCGAGGTAGAGATAGAGAGCGAGGTAGAGAGCGATAGAGAGTGAGAGCGAGGTAGAAAGCGAGAACGAGAGAGAGAGCAAGGTAGAGAGCGATAGAGAGCGATAGAGAGCGGGGTAGAGAGCGAGAGCAAGGTAGAGTGCGAGAGCGAGGTAGCGAGCGGCAGCGAGCGAGATAGCAAGTTATAGAGTGACAGTGCAAGATAGAGAGCGAGAGAGATATAGATAGAGAGTGAGAGCGAGGTAGAGAGCGAGAGCAAGATAGAGAACAAGGTAGAGAGCGAGATAGAGAGAGGTAGGGAGCAAGAGCGAGGTAGAGAGCAAGAGCGAGAGCGAGGTAAAGAGCGAGGTAGAGATCAAGTGAGGTAGAGGGCGAGGTAGAGAGCGAGCGAGATAGCGAGCACGAGGTAGAAAGCAAGAGCGAGAAAGCGAGCGAGGTAGAGAGCGATAGAGAGCGAGAGTGAGGTAGAAAGCGAGGTAGAGAGCGAGAAAGAGAGCGAGAAAGAGAGCGAGAGAGAGCGAGCGAGGTAGAGCGAGCGAGGTAGAGAGAGTGAGGTAGAGAGAGTGAGGTAGAGAGAGTGAGGTAGAGAGAGTGAGGTAGAGAGAGTGAGGTAGAAAGAAAGCGAGAGCGAGTGCGAGGTAGAAAGCAAGAGCGAGAGAGAGAGAGAGCGAGGTCGAGAGTGATAGAGAGCGAGAACGAGAGAGAGAGCAAGGTAGAGAGCAAGAGAGAGCGAGGTAGAGAGATATAGAGCGAGGTAGAGAGCGAGAGCGAGGTAGAGAGCGATAGCGAGCGAGATAGCAAGTTAGAGAGAGAGAGATATAGATAGAGAGTGACGTAGAGTGCGACAGCGAGAGTGAGCGAGATAGCGAGATAGATAGTGTCAYGACGTTGCCCTCTTTGGGTACAGCTCCTAAGTCTCCTACACTCAGGCTGCTGCGACCYCAGGTCGTAAATTCCTGGAGGAGATTATCTCCTCATGGMCACAGTATAGAGAGAGAGTGAGTTTTCATAGTGAGAACAAAGGAATTTCTTCCACCTCACAGAACTTGAGGTCTGAACGACATTTATGTTCTGGAGAAGGTATAAAAGATTGGTGAAGAATCCAGCTACGAACTGGTCCGTTTGGTACAATTTTGTGAAACTCATGAGAGACAATACGGCCACATTACCATAATGCTGTTTATACAATAGCCTCAGATATGAGGCTTACATCTAATTRTTGTATAAGATGAATGAGTGAGGATGATACTGTTTGTGAAATTGTGTAATGTGATTTTGGACTTTTTAATGAAGGAAACTCCAATTCCATTTATATTTAAGTCATTTAGGCAGCGCTCTTATCCAGAGCGACTACAAATTGGAAAGTTCATACATATTCATCCTGGTCCCCCCGTGGGGAATGAACCCACAACCCTGGCGTTGCAAGCGCCATGCTCTACCAACTGAGCCACACGGGACCTTTGGAGTTTAACTAAATCAGAGGACCGCCCCATGAGCACAGTTATGGTCGGACGTCCTGGGACAGGCCTTTTCTGCTCTTCCGAATAAAACCCCCATCTGGTTTTCTATCAACCGACCATCTTACCTCGATAACGAGAGGGCCAAGGTTTGAGAGGAGACCACAAACCTGAGTATAAGCTAAGGTTTGACTAGATGGCGAATCTTTTAACCATACCTATTCTCATCCAAGATGGCATAGCAGTCAGACGTCCTTCTGTCCTCGTCTTGTCGTGTCCCGTATATATATATATATATATATATATATATATATATATATATATATTTACACCTTCTTTGCATATATTTTCTATATTTTTTTCTCCAAAAACTCAACTTCAAACGCTTTCCTGCAACCCGCCTCACCAATTACAAAATAAAGTATTATTTACCTCAAATCTGAAAATCCACAATAGAAGCTAGCCAGAAGCTAACCAGAAGCTAGCCAGAAGCTACCAGAAGCTAGCCAGAAGCTACCCAGAAGCTAGCCAGTTTACTGGCTAACGTTAGTATTTCAGCTAACCACGGTTTGTAGTCATCAGCTATTCCTTTAGCTCATTAATCTATCGCCACTTTTGTACAACGCGACTCAGACCAGAACATACCGGACATAATTTTTCTCCATATCCCCAGATTTCAACCGCAAGCTTTGGACATTTACACCTTGATTTCGCAGCTAGCTAGCTGCTACCCGTGTGTCTATTGGCTTACGTCGATCCCGAGAGAAACATCAATTATTCCGGAGCTAGCCAGCTGAAGAGTTCCATCAGCCACTCCTGGGCTACAATCACCTATCCGGACCCGTTTTAACTGGCCAATGCGGAGTCCCACCGGGCCTTCACGGCTGACTACCGACGTTATCTGCCCGAGGGAGTTATCCAACTGGAACCTCCGTCGCGACGTTACCTGAACGCTCATCTGGGGCCCGCTAATCGTTAGAACTTATTCAGATAGCAGCCGATAAGACAATTTTTTCTTGGGTCACTATAACTATATCTATTTTGCCAATTGGATTGATCCCTCTACCACATGGAACCTCACTAATCTACCGACAGAAACGCACGAGGTGGCTAAAAACAGACCTCATCCTAGTGCGCTTGCTACCGATAGCCCGGCTAGCTTGTCTGAATCGCCGTGACCCCAACTCACTGGACCTACGATCACTTGACTTAAACATGCCTCTCCTTAAAACCTCTTACATTTACATTTACATTTAAGTCATTTAGCAGACCTCTTTATCCAGAGCGACTTACAAATTGGAAAGTTCATACATATATCATCCTGGTCCCCCCGTTGGAAATGAACCCACAACCCTGGCATTGTCAACGGCCATGCTCTACCAACTGAGCCACACGAGCTCTTAGCGCTAGGGGTCAGATTTATTTATATATTTTTCAAATAACGTACCCAACGTAAACGGAAATTTTCTCTAGCCCAGATCGTAGAATATGCATAAATTTACAGATTAGGATAGAAAACACTCCAAAGTTTCAAAACGGTCAAAATATTGTCTGTGAGAACAAGCATACTTATTCTGCAAGCGAAATCCTGAGAAAATGTAACCGGAAGTGATATTTAAAAAAAAAAAAAGTTTCCTGGCCTGTCTAACCTCCATTTAAAGGGGTATCAACCAGATGCTTTTTCCAATGGCTTCCTCAGCGGTGACCAGGCTTTAGACATAGTTTCAGGCTTTTATTTTGAAAAATGAGCGAGATGATCCAAAACTAGTCAGGTGACCTGCGAATAGTTCCTGGCGCGCGAGAGAGATGGGTTCCCCATGTTTCCGTTTCTCTCTTAAAGAATAGGTTAGGTCGGTTGAAATATATCGATTATGTTGTGTTAAAGACAACCTGAGGATGATTATAAAAAACATTTGAAATTGTTTTCGACGAACATTTCGGATATTTTTGGGATTTGTCGAACGGTGAACATGGCTTTTGATTTTTCATCATAACGCGCGCAACCCAAATGGCGTTTTTTTGTGATAAATATTATTTTTTATTTATGAACAAAAAGAACATTTGTTGTGTTAACTGGGAGTCTCGTGAGTGGGAACACCCGAAAGATTATCAAAAGGTAGCGATTAAATTGATTGCTTTACTTATCTTTCGTGACCAGCTAGCCAAGCAATTATAGCCTAAACTGTTATAGCATTGAAAGCTACACCACAAAAGCTTGGATTTTCTTTCGGCTGTAAAATATTATTTTCAAAAATCTGACACGATAGGTGGATTAACAACAAGCTAAGCTGTGTTTTGATGTATTTCACTTGGTGATTGGCGATGATTATAAATATTTTGTTAATATGTTTTTATTTATTTACCATTTCCTTTCAGGACCGGAATTGGGCTGTTAGTTGTTTTTTCATCATAACGCGCAACCCAAATGGCGTTTTTGTTTTCAACCAAGATCTCAGCGATCACTGCTCGTTGCCTGGATCCGTAATGGGTCAGCGGTCAAACGACCTCCACTCATCACTGTGAAACGCTCCCTGAAACACTTCAGCGAGCAGGCCTTTCTAATCGACCTGGCGCCGGTATCCTGGAAGGATTAGATCTCATCCCGTCAGTAGAGGATACTGTTTTGTGTTTTTTAAAATGCCTTCCTCACCATCTTAATAAGCAGTCCCATTCAGAAATTTAGAACCAGGAACAGATATAGCCCTTGGTTCTCTCCGACCTGACTCCCTTAACCAAAAAACATCCTATGGCGTTCTGCATTAGCATCGAACAGCCCCTGTGATATGCAACTTTTCAGGGAAGCAGAAACCAATATACACAGTGTCCAAAGAAGGGCAGAAGATACAGAAGGATGGTCGTCTGCGTAGAGTGGATCAAGAGACTCACCAGCAGCAAGAGGCGACATCATTGATGTATACAAGAAGATCTCTGATGGGGGTGCCACAGGGTTCAATTCTTGGACCGACTCTCTTCTCTGTATACATCAATGATTCGCTCTTGCTGCTGGAGTTCTCTGATCCACCTCACGCAGACGACACCATTCTGTATACTTCTGGCCCTTCTTTTGGACACTGTGTTAAACAATCTCCAGGCGAGCTTCAATGCCATACAATCTCCTTTCTGGCCTCCAACTGCTCTTAAATCAAGTAAAAACTAATGCATGCTCTTCAACCGATCGCTGCCTGCACCTGCCCGCCTGTCCAACATCACTACTCTGGACGGCTTCTGACTTAGAATATGTGGACAACTACAAATACCTAGGTGTCTGGTTAGACTGTAAACTCTCCTTCCAGACAGACATCAAACATCTCCAATCCAAAGTTAAATCTAAATTGGCTTCCTATTCCGGACAAAGCATCCTTACTCATGCGCCAAACATACCCTTGTAAAACTGACCATCCTACCAATCCTCGACTTCGGTGATGTCATTTACAAAATAGCCTCCAACACCCTACTCAATAAATTGGATGCAGTCTATCACAGTGCCATCCGTTTTGTCACCAAAAGCCCCATATACTACCCACCACTGCGACCTGTTTACACTCTCGTTGGCTGGCCCTCGCTTCATACTCGTCGCCAAACCCACTGGCTCAGGTCATCTACAAGACCCTGCTAGGTAAAGTCCCCCCTTATCTCAGCTCGCTGGTCACCATGGCAGCACCCACCCGTAGCACGCACTCCAGCAGGTGTATTTCACTGTCACCCCCAGGGCCAATTCCTCCTTTGGCGCCTCTCCTTCCAGTTCTCTGCTGCCAATGACTGGAACGAACTACAAAAATCTCTGAAACTGGAAACACTTATCTCCCTCACTAGCTTTAAGCACCAGCTGTCAGAGCAGCTATAGATTACTGCACCTGTACTAGCCATCTATAATTAGCCCAAACAACTACCTTTCCCTACTGTATTTTATTTATTTATGTTGCTCCTTTGCACCCCATTATTTCTATCTCTACTTTGCACATTCTTCCACTGCAAATCAACCATTCCATTGTTTTACTTGCTATATATATTGTATTTACTTCGCACCATGGCCTTTGCCTTTACCTCCCTTATCTCACCTCACTTGCTCACATTGTATATAGACTTATTTTTCTACTGTATTATTGACGTATGTTTGTTTTACTCCATGTGTAACTCTGTGTTGTTGTATGTGTCGAACTGCCTTGCTTTATCTTGGCCAGGTCGCAATTGTAAATGAGAACGTGTTCTCAACTTGCCTACCTGTTAAATAAAGGTGAAATAAAAAAACTTTAAAATAAAATAAAATACCACGTGGTTAAACTCTTAGACTTATTGATACGACAGAATAAGAACAAGTCTTTGATATTGATTACTATCGCAGCTAGGAATTCGGTATCATTGAACGTCAAGACCGACAACCGCCGAAACATCTATTCTATAACGACATGAGATGAATGTCACTCTGAACTATCCATTCTAACCACGACAGAGAGAGGGCGGACAGACTCTCCAACAGAAACAAACTTTCAACAGAGATCCCGACGACACACTGAGCGTAAATATATATATTGATTGCAATTATTTCCGAATGAGTGAGCGTCATGTGCAAAGGATTTAGCATTTCAATTGTTATAATTATCAACTTTGTAGTGCTCATCTCAGTTGACCCCCACTTGACCTCCACAAGCCGCGATACCGGTACCCCACTAGGGAAACTCCGTTATCATTCCTTGTAACTATCTACTGTTTGTTTTTGCATTTCTGGGAATTACTTAGTTAGTAAATAAATTATTTAAGACAATTGATGTATGGATGACTCATAGTGAAGACTGGGTTCGTGCAGATAACAACAATTTACGACGTTTGGAATGAGACTAACATGAGTTAAATATATTAATTAATTCGAAGACTAAGTGATCAGATATTCAAATATCTGAAAGTATATATTAGAAAAAATTATAACTTTAATCTAAATATTTTCCTTGGTGCCCCGACTTCCTAGTTAACTACAGTTACATGATTAATCAGTTTAATCGCGTGATAATAATTACAGAGAGTTATTTGATAAATAAGTCTTCAGTTTAATGATGCCAAAGACACACAATAGCGAGGAGCGAATCGACGAATTCCGAGCGAGATCAGAGCGAGATCCAGAGCGAGATCGAGATATAGGTAGAGAACCAGGTAGGGAGAGCGAGCGAGAGCAATTAGAAGAGCGAGAGAAATGAGCGAGGAGAGCGAGAGAGCGAGCGAGAGAAAGTAGCACAATCATCAGATTGCAGCAAAGTATTATGGGTTGCACCAGATAAAGAGAGGACAGAGGAAGGAAGGCGGTCATTATATGTACACCACACACACACTGCTGAGACTTACTTCTCTCCATCAGCCATGGTGTCAGACAACAGACCAGATTACTTCTCTCAGGGACGTTCTGCTCCACCAGGCAATCTCAACACAATCATCGGCCGGTAGTGACAGTGGTTCCTGTTAGCGCTTCATTAATAGCTGGTGTAAAGGCGGAAGTTATGATGAGCTACTGTAAAGTGGGTTTAGCAAACCATTGTATGCTTAACCCAAGTAGATCATGTTAAATTAATCACCTATTGTTTATTCTGAATGGACGTCTGTCTGTCTGTCTGTCTGTCTACAGTATATATTACCTGCCCCACAGACAAATTTTCCCAAAGTGTATTCTCACTCCATCTGAAGTGACGCTCAGTGGCCACTTCTGGGTGAGGAAGAAACAGATCGTTCTTCTTTGACACTCAGATCACCTAACTGCATGTTAATTAAGTACACTATTACAACAAAAAGGATGACTGTTGTTTGGGTTTCCTTCTCACCGTGCATGTTGAGGTTCAGTTTCTCGACTGATACTCCATCTGAGAAGGATTGTCTGCATTAGTCAAAGCCCCCACAACACACCTGAGGTTGAGGTGTGTTTGAAAGGATATATGGGGGAAAAGCCAATACCAGAATACTATTACAACAGAGTGAAAGGTATGGATACAGAAAATAAGTACTGTACCGTAGTTACACCATGAGCAATAGGCCCCATTGGAGGAGGGGCCTAAAGTTTAACTGTGTGCATGAAGCAAAATAATCATTTAAGCATATTTTACAGAGCAGGAAAGAAAGACTAGCCAAGAAATGTCCTTTGAAATGGCTGACAGACGCTTACATGTTGCACTCCCCCTGTGCTTTCAAATGCACTGTAACACCATAGCTTTGGATTCATAGACAGTTCAATCATCTTGTCTGTATCCATCAAACACGTAAACCCCTCAATGGTTTACAAGGAATAGGAATTCATTAGCAAGTCAGAAGTCTCGTATAGTCTGTTTGTAGCACTACGTCAGCAAATGTAAGGATACCATGCAGTGTGGGCCACATAAGCAGAAGTCATGTAAATTACGCTGGCACTGACACAAACTGTAAACAGTTTCATAAAAGAAGGGATTAGAGCAAGCATAATAAAGACACCTAGAATTGTTTAACTCGTAAACACCACACAGCAAGCACAGGAGACAGGAACCGCGCAGCATCAGAGGAAAGGAGCGAAGCRTTAAGATAAACCAGTATATTGGGAACGACACAGGAAAAGAGGACATTCAGCCTAACCTCCAGAGCTTTTTTYCCCCTGAATTGAGCCAATTTCTTGTCATCCGAGGGTTTCCTGGCAACAAGTAGGGTAAAYCATGACCAATAGCCCTCCTGTCTCTCAACAGCTGTACTGACTATGCAGAATAAGTCAGCATGTTACTCCTGCTTGGYTGGGCCAGTTTGAGGGAGAATATTTTACACGCATCATCTAAATTACTGTCAGGGGAGACAGCACTACAGAGAGATAAAGTATGTGTCCCAAATGGCTCCCAATTCCMTATATAGTATACTAAATAGGGAATAGGGTGCCATTTGTGACACAGACAAGGCTGAAGTGAAGGACGACTAGTGTAATCTTAGTAGAAAAAATAACATTTAATTGCCCACTCTTGTCCCCGGTCTCCAGGGAAGGAGAGGGAGAGCAGGCATGCCACAGAGGAGAACTGGATGGCCATCAGAGAGAAAGATGGCCTGGGGGAGGCTGGGCAGTAAGAGAGAGAGAGGCTTAGGGATGAGTCCCAAATGGCACCCTATTTGCATTTGGGCCCTGGACAAAAGTAGTGCAGTACAGTTTATAGGGAACAGGGTGCCATTAGGGACTCAGTTGAGGATTATGCCTGGGTGGAAGAACCCATGGACACAAGGTTGTGTGATTCATAGCTTTGAATTCTCCTCTATGGCCTTTACTCTCCACATCTGCAGGTTAGCATTTTCTGTCATGAATCTTGTTCTGGAGGCAKCTCTGCAGAGTGGTCACTAGCTGACACAGCCACAAAGTCATAAAATCTTATTTTAAACCTAACCCTAACCACACTGCTAACCTTAATGCATAACCTTAAATTAAAAACAAAAAGCAATTTTTTCATAMATTTTTACTGGCATCTGGCTCATCGAGCAGAAATTGCTCAGTTCTGCCTCAAGGAAAAGACTCATCCCAAAAAACGTCAACCTGCTCCAGATCTCTCTCTCTTTGGCCACACAGAAGTGTGCGTGTGGAGAACGATGACCCTATCTCCTGGTTTATCAAGGGACTGACATTGCTGCTAACATTTGCCCTCTATTAAATCAAATTAGATTTTGATTTAATGATGATCACGTACCCACACAGATGAATAACAAATCATGTCACCTTCTTCAAATCACATCATCACTTTAGAACAATGACCTCATACACAGTGTTTGTGCTTCATGTGAATGATATCCACCGGATCAGGCCACGTACAGCAGGGATACTCCAAACAYACTGGGTGTGTCCCAAATTATACCCTATCCTCTACTGTACATAGTGCAGTACGTTTGACCAGAGCCCTATGGGATCTGATTAAGACTAGTACACTATAYAGGGAACAGGGTTCACACGTCTTTGACGTCCAGGTGTTAACTCAACGGACAAAATAGAAAATATATTAAAGTAACCACAGATAACCCTGCATTGTTTTCCTTCATGTCACCYTGTGTTTTCCTTTTGATTTCCTCCATTAAAATCCTGGCGCAGCACCTCTCAGATCCTGCATCTCTCCCAGTTATAACGCAACAAGGTCTACTGTGTTTTTCATCCTCTACCCCAACCCCAAGGGCTAAAATAATAAAACAAATAATCAAAACAGACCCATTCCCTGAATAGAGAGCCACTAAGCCTATTCAGCAGCAGCATACTGTCATGAAGTTGCCCTGTTGGTGAGGTTTATGACCCTCATAAATACCTTTCCCCCTTTTCTCGCTCTACTCTACAGAATGGACTCTTGGAAAGCCCTTTGTTTACATAGTGAGAGTATGGTAACATCAAAAGGTTGGGGAAAAATAACAACCTTTATGTAATCCAACCAGTTGGAAGTGTCCGTTGGTACTTAAAGAATATGATGTCAGATCAGTTGTCGTCTGAGACATTATTACTGATGATGGGGCGGCAGGTAGACAAGTGGCTATTAGAGCGCTGGACTAGTAACCGAAAGGTTTCAAGATCGAATCACCGAGCTGAGAATGTAAAAATCTGTCGTTCTGCCMCTGAACAAGGCAGTTAACCCACTGCTCCTAGGCCGTTATTGAAAATAAGAATTTGTTCTTAACTGACTTGCCTAGTTAAATAAAGGTACAATAAATGATAAGATGACAAACTGTATCTTGGAAAGTCTACATATTCTATCAGATTCACATGGAATTGTTGTGCAATTTACATTTTAAAATATGAAACTATTTGTGAAAAGATTAAATGTAATTTTAGTTTTTWAAATGAGAGAATTGTTTTCATAAGTAAAATATGCTCAATCAGTGGCCACGCCCACGTGAATACCCATTGGTTGGAAATGATGAAACAACCCCTTTTCTACACTTCTATAAGAGCCCCCGTGACCCAATTCACGGCGTGACCTCTGGTTGTGAATGGTTGAACGACTACAACCTAATGAAATTAACAGTGTTCCCGATGACGTGAGGACTGATGTCCATAYGTTTAGAAGGGCGAATTTCAACGTGGAGGTGACGATYGCCACGCTGGAAGGATGAATTTCGACTATATCAGCCAGAATATAGCTTGAGTTTATAGTATGGCAACTTAGTATGAACTGTCGTGTCTTTGCTATCATTAAATTRAAGACTTATAGTTTTTATCAAAGATTCCTGTAATTAGGGATTACGCAATCAACTGAGTAATAACGTAACTAATTAACTATGAATTTGGGAGCACCAGGGAAAGTAGTCAGATTACAAAGTTATAATTTCCCAATATAACCTTTCAGATATTTTCMTATCTGATCAATAGTCTTCTGATTAATGATTTATTTATTTTACCTCACGTTAGTCTCATTCCAAACGTCGTAAATTGTTGGTTATCTGCACGAACCCAGTCTTCACTATGAGTCATCCATACATCAATTGTCTTAAATCATTTATTTATTACTAACTAATTAATTCACAGAAATGCATAAACAAACAAACAAACTTAAAAATGGTTACATGAAATGGGAGAAATATGCCCTAGTGGGCTGAACCGGCATGGCGGCTTGTTAGACAAAGGGAAACATTGTGGTTCGACTAAAGAATCACTACACGAGTTCATAATTATATAACAGTTGACATGCTATCCTTTAACAAACATGACGCTCATCATCTGGGAACAATGCAATCAATATTATATATAATTTACGCTCATTGTGTGTCGTCTTGATCGTTGGAGAGAAGTTAGTTTTGGTTGGAGTTCCTTCTGTCTCGGTTATTGTGGATAATTCAGAGTGACATTCGTTATAGAATGATGTTTCGGCGGTTGTTTTCTTCGTTCAATGATACCGAATTCCTAGCTGCAAGACTAGTAGTCAATATCAACGACTGTGTTCTTATTCGTCTAAGAGTTTACCACGTGGTGTGGTTAAAGATTCACCAATGGTACTTAACCTTCGTTCTCCTCCTATGGAGAAAAACATGGTCTAAGATAATTTCTCAAGTTGAGCTTTTATTTCGGATAGCAGAAGGGGCTGTCCTTGGATGTCTGACCCAACTGGCTCAGGGGCGGGTCCTCGGATTTAGTTCACATCAAAGGGATTTGTTTTTTTCTTCATTAAAACGTCCAAAATCATATTACAACAATTTCAAACAGTATCATACTCTTCATTTTTTATACAACAAACAGATGTAAACCTCATATCTGAGGTTATTATATAAACAGCCGGTATGGTAATGTAGCCACACAGTCTACATGAGTTTCCCACTTGGTGACAAACGGGCATGTATCCTGGACTCTCCACCGATCTTTTATACTTTTGCAGGAACATGAAATCTGTTCGTACCTCAAGCTTTGTGAGGTGGAAGAAACCTCTTTGTCCTGAAAGTTTACCCTCTCTCTAATACTGTTTGGCCATGAGGAGATTCTCAGGAATTTACGACGTCTCTCTGTGATCACAGCATGGGTTGAAGGAGGAAAGGGRGAGGCAGGGAGAGGGGGATGGGGTTTGCTATACCCAAGCAGGCAACGTCATGACAGAACTTTGAACTCTTATTCACTAAAGAAKTGATACATCCTAGACGTTGAGTTATCAGCAGCAGCTGTAAATGTGCGTGGTCTAGGAAAGGATGGACAATCTCTTCAGAACAACAGGGTACTAGAACGTATTCGTTCTACCACATGACAATGRTACTACAACGTATCTGTTCTACCACAAGACGACAGGCTACAACGTATCCACCCAGAAATATTATTAAAAGGACAAGGGAGCTCTCTGCTGGGCAACCCAGCCTTCCATCTTTGACCAATCTATCGAAGCGCAGCTTAGAGTAAATATATTTCTTGCATTTTCCTTTTCTGAATGGGCGGTTATTTAGAATGCATAAGATTCTGTATTTACGATAGCATAGCTTCATAAGGTCAGATAGAGACCAAATCCTTTTGTTCCTCATTCTTCCYGCACTTTCATTAAAACCCAACCCCCTTTCTTTGTGTAACCAGCCGTCATATCGGTTTTGTCCGCTAGGGACGTTTTCTTTTATGACATAATTAGTAATCAATGTATGATCCATCCTGTGTATATGTAATTCTGTGTGACTATTTACAGTGGGGAGAACAAGTATTTGATACACTGCCGATTTAGCAGGTTTTCCTACTTCCAAAGCATGTAGAGGTCTGTAATTTTTATCATTGGTACACTTACACTKTGAGAGACGGAATCTAAAACAAAATTCCAGAAAATCACATTGTATGATTTTTAAGTAATTCATTTGCATTTTATTGCATGACATAAGTATTTGATCACCTACCAACCAGTAAGAATTCCAGCTCTCACAGACCTGTTAGTTTTTCTTTAAGAAGCCCTCCTCTTCTCCACTCATTACCTGTATTAACTGCACCTGTTTGAACTCGTTACCTGTATAAAATACACCTCTCCACACACTCAATCAAACAGACTCCAACCTCTCCACACCATGGCCAAAGACCAGAAGCTGTGTAAGGACATCAGGGATAAAATTGTAGACCTGCAAAGGCTGGGACTGGGCTGCAGGACAAAGGCAAGCAGCTTGTGAGAAGGCAACAACTTTGGCGCAATTATTAGAAAATGGAAAAGTTCAAGATGACGGTCAATCACCTCGGTCTGGGGCTCCATTAAAGATCTCACCTCGTGGGGCATCAATGATCATGAGGAAGGTGAGGGATCAGCCCAGAACTACACAGCCAGGACCTGGTCAATAACCTGAAGAAAGCTGGGCCACAGTCTCAAAGAAAACCCTTAGTAACACACTACACCGTCATGGATTAAAATCCTGCAGCGCAGCGCAAGGTCTCCTTGCTCAAGCAGCACATGTCCAGGCCCGTCTGAAGTTTGCCAATGACCATCTGGATGATCCAGAGGAGAATGGAGAAAGGTCATGTGGTCTGATGAGACAAAAAAGAGCTTTTTGGTCTAAACTCCACTCGCCGTGTTTGGAGAAGAAGAAGGATGAGTACAACCCCAAGAACACCATCCAACCGTGAAGCATGGAGGTGGAAACATCATTCTTTGGGCATGCCTTTTCTGCAAAGGGGACAGGACGACTGCACCGTATTGAGGGGAGGATGGATAGGCCATGTATCGCGAGATCTTGGCCAACAACCTCCTTCCCTCAAGAAGAGCATTGAAGATGGGGTCGTCGGCTGGTCTTCCAGCATGAAACGACCCGAAACACACAGCCAGGGCAACTAAGGAGAATGGCTCCGTAAGAAGCATCTCAAGGTCCGGAGTGGCCTAGCCACTCCAGACCTGAACCCAATAGAGAATCTTTGGAGGGAGCTGAAAGTCTGTATTGCCCAGCGACAGCCCCCGAACCTGAAGGATCTGGAGACAGGTCTGCATAGGAGTGGGCCAAAATCCCTGCTGCAGTGTGTGCAAACCTGGTCAAGAACTACAGGAAACGTATGATCTCTGTAATTGCAAACAAAGGTTTCTGGAGCAAATATTAAGTTCTGCTTTTCTGATGTATCAAATACTTATGTCATGCAATAAAATGAAAATTAATATACTTAAAAATTCATACAATGTGATTTTCTGATTTTGTTTTAGATTCCGTCTCTCACGGTGAATTGTACCTATGAATACAAATTACAGACCTCTACATGCTTTGTAAGTAGGAAAACCTTCAAAATCGGCAGTGTATCAAATACTTGTTCTCCCCACTGTAGGTATTTAGTACATTTTGTTTTGCTGATTCAACTTGCTAGCCAGGGTTCGTGAAGATAACCAAGAATTTTACGACGTTCAGATGAGACTGAATAAGGTGACGATTAATACTTGACTGCTATTGATATAAAAGATAACCAGGTCTTTAGAGTTTATTCGGAAGACAACAGCTCTATAAACATTATTCCGTTGTGCCCCGACTTCCTAGTTAATTACATTTACATGATTMGTTTAATCAGGTAATATTAATTACAGAGAATTGATTTGATAAAATAGCATGTCAYATATCACTTAATCCATAGTAAAGACACAACAATACTCACTTAACATTAGAACACAATGCCAGGTGTCTGCTGCTCATCCTAATATCTTGGTAAAACAAATATAGAATCTGAAGCATTTTATGTAACTGCCTTAATGTTGCTGGACCCCAGGAAGAGTAGCTGCTGCTAATGGGGATCCTTAATAAATASAAATACAAATGTTCCTGCTGTATGCCATTACTCCAGCTATACTAGTATATAACATAATTTCCATTTTCTTTACAATAACAAATCAAACAGATTTCTCAGAAATGAAACATCTATGTCCGAGTTGATGGCTATTGACATTCAGCAAGACAGGAACTGTCACGCCCTGATCTGTTTCACCTGTCTTGGTGATTGTCTCCACCCACCTCCAGGTGTCTCCTGTTTTCCCCATTAGTCCCCGGTGTATTTATCCCTGTGTTTCCTGTCTCTCTGTGCCAGTTCATCTTGTTTTGYCAAGTCAACCAGCATTTCTTCTAGYTCCTATTTTTCCCAGTCTCTGTTTTCTCCTAGCCCTCCTGGTTTTGACCTTTGTCTGTCCTGACGCTGAATCTGCCTGCCTGACYACTCTGCCTGTCCTGACCTCAAGCCTGCCTATCCCCTGGTACTGTTCGGACTCTGACCTGGTTAATAAACTCTCGCCTGTCCTCGAACTGCCTTTTGCCTACCCCTTTTGGTGTAATAAATATCGGAGCTCAACCATCTGCCTCCTGTGTCTGCATTTGGGTCTCGCCTTGTGCCCTTAAAGGAAAATCACAAACAATAATCATCTTGCAGAAAAACACACATTTTCTATTTTCAGAACGTGAGAGGCAGCCGATTCTCAGCCTCATTAGTTATTTATGGCCTCTGACGTCCGAACATCTGGTCATTCACTGCAAATAGTCCACGGATCACTGAAGCCGCCTGCATCACACCATAGAAATGTGCCCCTGAGCTTTTTGGAAATCACATAGACTACACAGCTACACATTTACTGCAGCTCTGCTCTACTGCACCCAACTGCTCCGTTGATCAGCAGYCGTTCAAGGTGTTCGTGCTGTGGATTTTGCTACAGCTACACACCACATACACTGGAAATGATGCAGTACAATGTCGATCTGTATGTTAATACTAATACACTCATCTTTTAAAGTAAACATTCACATGCTGTCTGTTATTTGAAATTCTGGGTGGGTAAAAAATACAAGCCTTGGTTTACTCACTAGTGTGGAACTTTCAGAATGTTGCAGACATAGAGATAATGTAGATCATGATCATATTCATTTCTGTATCTCTCTGAACATTTCACACCATATAAAAAAGCMACAGTTGGACTAACTCTGACCAAGCTGTTTAAAAATGAACACACCTTACAAGTGCTGCAAACATGACCATTCTTGATGAAATGGGGAACTTGGAAGTTAAAACACAAGGGTGTTAAGATGTAGCTCTCTGAGCAACTTCACTAGCCAAATCTCCCAAAAGCAAGAACTTATTTTATATTTGGGGGATGGATCAGCTTTAATATTGCAAATAGACTGTGGCTTCTATSAATGTAATTGTCTGCATCATTTCCAATCACCCATATATTTTAAATATATACAGAGCCAGTAAAAAGTTTGGACACACCTACTCATTCCAGGGTTTTTCTTTATTTGTACTATTTTCTACATTGTAGAATAATAGTGAAGACAAATCAAAATATATTTGGATTTGTTTAACACTCTTTTGGTTACTACATGATTCCATGTGTTATTTCATATTTTTGATGTCTTCACTATTATTCTACAATGTAGAAAATAGTAAAAATGAACCAACCCTTGACTGAGTAGGCGTCCACACTGGTACTGTATATATAAAAACATCTTACATATCTTAATATCCACAATTAACAAATAATATGCGTAATGTAAGCACTGATTATTATTCATCCTAGGAAGAGGCAGGTTAAAAGACTGCAAGCTTACCCAGGTATGAAGAATCAGGTCTAAGAAATCGAAACTGTTCTTAAACTGACGAGTCTCTTGTTATGAAGGAGAATGCCTAACTAAGGAGAATTCCTAAGTAAAATACAAAGGTTGACATAACTCAAAGCATTGAATAAATGGAGGACGTGTTATAAAAAATGAGGAACGTGTTATAAAAAATGAGGACGTGTTAAAAAATGAGGACGTGTTATAAAAAATGAGGACGTGTTATAAAATGGGATGGTGTATAAAAATGAGGACGTGTTATAAAAAATTGAGGACGTGTTATAAAAATGAGACGTTTATAAAAAAAATGAGGACGTGTTATAAAAATGAGGACAGTGTGTATAAAATTGAGGACGTGTTATAAAATGAGGACGTGTTATAAGGACGTGTTATAAAATGAGGACGTGTTATAAAATGAGGACGTGTTATAAAAATGTATTAAAAAGGTAAAATAATTATTAAAGAATAATGAGAACTTGCGATTTAATAACGTATAAGGTGTCATGGCACAAACATAGAGGTAAGTAGAAAGAGTGGAACATGTGTCCGCTATTTTAGACAAGCAGAGCACTACACACATGTTTCAGTGAATTGTTTAAACGGGGGTTGCTTATATAATGATGAATCTCCACCATTGCCTTAAACTAACATTGAGAAAATGGGCTCACACCCAGTAAACACTCTTTAATGCCACTGCTTTAGGCTACTGAAGATCAATACCTCAGAGATCTGGTTATAAAATAACCATATACCATGTACTTTCTTTTTTATTTGCAATACAACACAGTGAGTATGGATTTTATTCATGACTTTCATTATGTGGAGCACAGCACCCGCTTTTGTTTTACGTGCAACCATTCCTGTTATGAATGACCATGCAGAGCTTTATGTAACATATGCCTTCTACTTGAACATTGGACATTCCCACTCTCTGCCATTTCCCATGCTTCATCATGTCAGGCAAAGCTACACAACCTTTTGACAGGTCATCATTGTAAATAAGAATTTGTTCTAAATTGATTTCCCTGTATAAATACAAAATATACAGGTATAAACAGCATATTCACGCTCAGATTTTGGCAAATGTTTAAGTCTGTTATTAAGTAGGCTTATAGATCAACTGTTCAGCCTACATTTTCCACTTCATATTAACTAGGCGACTTTTCATTTAAAATGTTTCAACTCGCTAGTCTGTCGAGCCCTCTCCTGCTAGATTGAACAATATGCATCTTCTAGCGATCTATTGATAGGATAGATCCACAGGGCGAGGCAGGGCTTAACGTTGACCACGCCCCCGAGTAGGGTAAAACCGTAGGGTACTCCCGTTACTCCTATGTTAAATTGCATAATTTACTCAYAACGGCTGTATTATCATTTTYTATCATTCTATAAACATTTTGGAAATGCTTGGTAGGTCGTTTTTAACAYACTTCCATGTTGTCTTAAAATCAACTACATCATATCTAAAAACACTCATTCTAAACGTAAAAATGTTAACATGAATAGATAGACTGTCTTATGGAATGTACGTCATGGTTATCAGCCAAAGAGACGATTCCAACTGACATTCTTAACTAGCTAGCTAACCCTGCTTTTAAGATACCAGTACGCTGTTGCGTACCATTTTGCAGTGGTGGAAAAAGTACCCAATTGTCATACTTGAGTAAAAGTAAAGATAACTTAATAGAAAATGACTGAAGTAAAAGTGAAAGTCACCCAGAAAAATACTACTTGAATAAATGTCTAAAAGTATATACTAAAATATATTTAAGTATCAAAAGTAAATGTAATTGTAAAAATATACTTAAGTATCAAAAGTATAAATAATTTCAAATTGCTTATATTAAGCAACCCAGATGGCACAGTTTAMATTTTTTTATGGATAGCCAGGTGCACTCTACAATACTCAGACATAATTTACAAACGAAGCATTTGTGTTTAGTGAGTCCGCCAGATCAGAGTCAGTAGGGTAGACCAGGGATGTTCTCTTGATAAGTGCATAAATTGTACCATTTTCCTGTCCTGCTAAGCATTCAAAATGTAACGAGTCATTTGGGTGTCAGGGAAAATGTACAGAGTAAAAAGTACATTATTTTCTTTAGGAATGTAGTGAAGTAAAAGTTGTCAAAAATATCAATAGTAAAGTACAGAAACCCCAAAAGACTACTTAAGTAGTAMCTCTACTTAAGTACTTTACACCACTGCCATTTTGTTTTAACAAAAGTAGGAAAAAGGCCACCAAATGAAGTTATCAACTGCTCAAGGACCAGGTTAGAAGAGCCTCACGGTTTCAGGCTACTACGCTGTGATGATGGAAAGCTGTGGGCTACGATTACTCAATACAGTTGTGTGTGTTGGAAGCACTTCATCACTGGTAAGTCGCTAGCATTTGTTTGTATCTCACTAGCTAGCTTGTAGTAAGGACTAGTGAGCTGTAGCCGTCCAAGTAACAGCTACAATATTCTTCTGCATTTGGATATTTATGAAAACCTGGAGACTCCTCCAAGTAGGTCTAGATATCGCCACAGGCTACTTGGGCCATTTGGTAAGGTTGTTTCCCCAGCTGGTCTCGCGCAAGTTGAAAGGACATATAGGCAAGACTATAAMAATCTACTTTTCTAAATACCTAGACCGTTCAAAGGCAGGCAAAGACTGGAAGTAATTATGCGACATATGTTAAACAAGCGAATTAGATCGAGATTAACATCTCGCACTAGCCAGCCAGATAACATAAGCAAACGGGCATAAAAGCTTGTGGCAAACAAATAATGACCTAAGTATATTGTGACAGCTTTACTGTCASTGTTAGCAGGTCGGGTAACGAATTAGGGTGTCAGAATAAGAGTCGAAGAATAGGTATCATGCAAATCATTTGTTGTTGTGACAGCCAAGTATGTTAATAAGAACACGCAAGGCTGCTGAAAAAGTTTATTGAAAGGACAAAAATAAGTGTCATTAGTTTGCTGAGGATACCGCCAAAGTTTGGCTTAATGCATGGGAGTAATGGGAGTACCCTACTCGGTGGAGTRGTCACGTTAAGCCACGCTTTGCCGTGTGTATCTATAGCCATCTGTCAGTCACAAAGYGAGCGATGAAAGAGAAACGCATCAGAGAGAAAGAGGCGAAGAGAGAGGTTTAACTCTCGCCAAAATCTGTCCAAAATAAGCACAATGTGTTTCATTGGGATTATTTTGGACCTAAATTTGTCGCCCGCCTTCCTACATTTGGGGACAATGACTCCCATTGTTAGGGCGGAGACATGTGCATCTCGTCACACACACACACACACACACACACACACACACACACACACACAGTCAAAAGTTTGGACACACCTACTCATTCAATGGTTTTTCTTTATTTTTAATATTTTCTACGTTGTAGAATAATAGTGAAGACATCAAAACTATGAAATAACACGTATGGAATCCTATAGTAACCAAAAAAAAGTGTTAAACAAATCAAAATATATTTTTATATTTGAGATTCTTCAAAGTAGCCACCCTTTGCCTTGATTACAGCTTTGCACACTCTTGGCATTTACTCAACCAGCTTCATGAGGTAGTCACCTGGAAAGCATTTCAATTAACAGGTGTGCCTTGTTAAAAATGAATTTGTGGAATTTCTTTCCTTCTTAATGCGTTTGAGCCAATCAGTTGTGTTGTGACAAGGTATGGTAGTATACAGAAGATAGCCCTATTTGGTAAAATACCAAGTCCACATTATGGCAAGAACAGCTCAAATAGGCAAAGAGAAACAACAGTCCATCATTACTTTAATACATGAAGGTCAGTCAATCCGGAAAATTTCAAAAACTTTGAAAGTTTCTTCAAGTGCGGTCGCAAAAACCATCAAGCACTATGGTGAAACTGGCTCTCATTAGGACAACCACAGGAAAGGAAGACCCAGAGTTACCTCTGCTGCAGAGGATAAGTGTATTAGATGTACCAGCTTCAGAAATTGCAGCCCAAATAAATGCTTCACAGAGTTCAAGTAACAGACACATCTCAATATCAACTGTTCAGAGGTGACTGCATGAATCAGGCCTTCATGKTAGAATTGCTGCAAAGAAATCACTACTAAAGGACACCAATAAGAAGAAGAGACTTGCTTGGGCCAAGAAACATGAGCAATGGACATTAGACTGGTGGAAATCTGTCCTTTGGTCTGATGTGTCCAAATTTGMGATTTTTGGTTCCAACCGCCATGTCTTTGTGAGACGCAGAGTAGGTGAATGGATGATCTCCGCATGTGTGGTTCCCACCGAGAAGCATGGAGGAGATGTGATGGTGTGGGGGTGCTTTGCTGGTGACACTGTTGGTGATTTATTTAGAATTCAAGGCACACTTAACCAGCATGGTTTCCACATCATTCTGCAGCGATACACCATCCCAACTGGTTTGNGTGACACTGTTGGTGATTTATTTAGAATTCAAGGCACACTTAACCAGCATGGTTTCCACATCATTCTGCAGCGATACACCATCCCAACTGGTTTGTGCTTAGTGGGACTATCATTTCTTTTTCAACAGGACAATGACCCAAAACACACCCCCAGAGTGGGTAAGAGCTATTTGACACAAGGAGAGTGATGGAGTGCTGCATCAGATTACCTGTCTCAACGTCAACAGTGAAGAGGGGACTCCAGGATGCTGGCATTCTAGGCAGAGTTCCTCTGTCCAGTGTCTGTGTTCATTTACCCATCTTTTATTTATATTTTTATTGGCCAGTCTGAGATATGGCTTTTTCTTTGCAACTCTGCCTAGAAGGCCAGCATCCCGGAGTCGCCTCTTCTCTGTTGACGTTGAGACTGGTGTTTTGCGGGTACTATTTAATGAAGATGCCAGTTGAGGACTTGTGAGGTTTCTGTTTCTCAAACTAGACACTATAATGTACTTGTCCTCTTGCTCAGTTGTGCACCGGGGCCTCCCACTCCTCTTTCTTTTCTGTTTAGAGCCAGTTTGTGCTGTTCTGTGAAGGGAGTAGTACACAGCGTTGTACAAGATCTTCAGTTTCTCGCATGGAATAGCCTTAATTTCTCAGAACAAGAATAGACTGACGGGTTTCAGAAGAAAGTTATTTGTTTCTGGCCATTTTGAGCCTGTAATCGAACCCACAAATGCCGATGCTCTAGATACTCAACTAGTCTAAAGGCGGCGAGTTTTATTGCTTCTTTAATCAGCACTACAGTTTTCAGCTGTGCTAACATAATTGCAAAAGGGTTTTCTAATGATCTGGTTGCAGTAAAATTTCTTTACACGGAGGAGGGAGATTTGCAAGTACCACGTAATGTAAGTGGTAACGATGAGTCGAAATCCACGACTTAACAATAATTAGGCTTTGACACATTCATTCATTTTCTTTTGCGTGTTTACAAAACAAGCCATGCAGAGTCGTGGTGCATAGTAGGCTATTTACTGTGCGTCAATTGACAACTGAACCGCACGTGTTGACTAATTTATAAAAGGTGTCGAACAGACTGAATAAAGTCAATCTCCATCCCTTTGCCATTCAGAAATCATGCAATGTGGTTATATGTCAATGGGGACAAGTAAACCAAACAATTTCTTAGGTTTCCTTTCCTACAATGGCGGGGCTTGCCAGACAGTGACGCTAAAGTGAGTGACTCTCGTCTTGGCAGTCAGTGTAGCCAGAGAAGAAGAACTAGAGCGGCGAAAAACATCCTCCAGCAAGTGGTGTTTTTTGTTGTTGTTTTTTGCCCACCAAGCAAGGAGTTTTTGTAAGGAGGTCAATGAGAGTGTAGAAGTTGGTCAACAAAAAACTACTTATTTGCTATGTGATTGAATAGAAGTTTCCTAATGCTTAGGTTGGTACGAGCGTAAGTAGGACAAGTGACATCACCACAACTTTGAGAAAAAAACACTTGATATCTGAGTTGGCTATTCATATTCATGGCATGAGGCTAGTAGCATAGCATCTCTCCATTGTACACAGGCGGTTGACGTCAACAACAAATATTCAAATAATGAGATGTATCCACCAATCCAAAAAAAGGACAKGYGGGAGCTAGACAGCCGTCGTGCCGCTTTGTTGACAACAACTCCCATTGTTAGGGCGGAGAGACAAGTCTCTTGTCAGTATATTCATAAAGGCTCCCTAATTTGCATAGGCTACTGGTAGGCAGTAGCGGTGCATGGGTAAAATCACTGGGGAAGCCAAGCCCCCGCAAAAAAAGCCCTATTACAACCTATGTTGGGATAATTGCGTTTTTTGCTCTGTAACCTGTTAGTTCACATGCCTTGCCACCGTGATATATAGGCCTAAAGATGAGACAATAAGAAAGTGGCAGAATAAGTTCAACCACACCTTTGTTCCATCACAAAACGGAGAGCCAATTCTATCCGGTGAAGTCGACGAGGCATATGCATGTAACAAACAGTTACATGACCTACAGCATGGTCAAGCAAGTTAATGTTTCCGACATTTTCGGACTACTAAACAACTATTGATTTAGAACCATGGAGAAAAACAGGAGCTGCATCCACTATTTCAGCACCATTTCAAATTCAACATCATCAAATCACTCTGCTTAGTCTAATACAGTGACATCTAAAATACCAAAAAGTATTTGTCCAATCAACATAAGCTAAATATGATGTGGCTGTCCATGTTTCTGATTCTCTGTGTGTGTGTGTGTGTGCACCCGTAGAAAAACATGTTGACCCACCTGACTTGTAGAGAAACGCCAATGCCATGATTGACTATATTTAGTACTTTTTTTAAATCAATGGAGGCCAAATGCTAAATAAAACAGAACTCAACATTAGGGCCCTCACGGAATCCAGGCATTAAAACAGAACTCATCATTAGGGCCCTCACGGAATCCAGGCATTAAAACAGAACCATCATTAGGGCCCTCGCGGAATCCAGGCATTAAAACAGAACTCATCATTAGCCCTCACGGAATCCAGGCATTAAAACAGAACTCATCATTAGGCCCTCGCGGAATCCAGGCATTAAAACAGAACTCAACATTAGGTCCCTCACGGAATCCAGCATTAAAACAGAACTCATCATTAGGGCCTCGCGAGATCCATGCATTAAAACAGAACTCAACATTAGGCCCTCACGGAATCCAGGCATAAAACAGAACTCAACATTAGGGCCCTCACGGAATCCAGGCATTAAAACAGAACTCATCATTAGGGCCCTCACGGAATCCAGCATTAAAAACAGAACTCAACATTAGGGCCCTCACGGAATCCAGGCATTAAAACAGAACTCATCATTAGGGCCCTCACGGAATCCAGGCATTAAAACAGAACTCATCATTAGGTCCCTCACKGAATCCAGGCATTAAAACAGAATTCAACATTAGAAAGAAATGTATTGACCTTAGTAGGGAATCAACTAAATATATTGAACGTTTATTAATTTGCYCAAGTTCATCATAAGACGAATGGAATGCAATGCATCAGTAATTCGTATTTCCTGCAACAAAACCTTTAATTTATTTTTCAAAATAATGTGAGGTATTTATTKMATTTTTCTGTTTTAATAAAATACATMATTTGAAGAAAAAACAATTGTGGTAATTCAGATCTTGCAGGAAAACTGTAAATAATACTTTAATCTCAAGAGAAGACAGGTTAAATGTTAAGGTTTAATGTTGTCATACTTAGATATTACTCCTGATGATATAGGCTTAGACAAGATCCAAAACGACTAAAAATACATTTTCAGCAATAAAAATTGCAAAGTCATGTATCTACACAATGCCATAATTTCTATCCAATCTGGGAGGTAAACTCAATAAAGTACTCAATCATTTTGCTGTGCATTTCAGATGGAGTCAAGACACTAGAATGTACTAAAGGCACCACAATAGATCTCTCCTGGCTGTCTACTTTTTCTATTTGGTTGGCTACTCTATGTACTTGTATAAAACACTTTAGTCTATCCTTCCAAGAGTCTGTTGATGTTTCATTAGAAATCATGTGATTACCAGTCAGAGGTGCTGTGTTGCTGTGTTTCAAGGTAAATACACTCACACAAGCTGGGCCAAGGTTCATGGTTTTGCTGTATGGCTTAGCGCAGAGGGAGCTCCCTGTACCGTGATGAAAACGTATAAATAAAGCCTCAAACAGCCTACTAATTGTTGTAAGAAGCTATTCCCCTTAAGGTGGACTTTTAGAAGAGAAGAGAAAGTTGCATAAATGTGCACAGACCACAATTTCAAGCGTCTAGTAGCCTAAACCAGAGTTTCCCAAACTCGGTCACCAGTATTGGTGTACTGTATGGTTTATGGTATTGGTGTACTGTATGGTTTTTGGTACTGTATGGTTTATGGTATTGGTGTATTGTATGTAGCACTACACAGCTGATTGAAATAATCAAAGCTTGATGAGTTGGTTATTTGAATCAGCTGTGTAGTGCTAGGGCAATAACAAAAACGTCCAGGACAGAGTTTTGGAAGCCCTGGCCTAAACCATACAGAACACCAATACTGGTGACATTTGTGATGTAAGAAGTGAATTGACTAGGAGGTTAGGGGATCAATGTTTTCTTTAAACTGATATCTCTGTGGCAGATGGCCATAAAAACAGTTATTTGAGGGGTGACGATGGCTGCTTCATGGCATTGCTGCTTGCTACTAACAGTTCTAATCAACCAAACCACCACAGAAATCCCTTGAACAAATAACAATTCAGCAATAAAAAAATATACTTTGTTGCTGCTGAGCTGGATTGGTCCTATTAATGTATGTGTGCTGTCAGAGATTTGTTGGAATGAACTGTGTGCCCTTGTGTCTGGCAGGTCACTACTGAGCCATATCAATAATTCAGTTGGCAGCTAAACACCCTTCCCTGTTATGAAACAAATCTGGTTAACAAGTCCCGCCAACACGCTCTGGTCTCCCTACTACTACGTGTTATTAGCATCTCTCTGGGTTCCCCGCTTGGGCTTTGGAGATGATCAAACTACTGTACATGTGAAAGCCATATCCTGGAAGTTGCAAATTAAGGACATAGGAAGTGGACAGTAGACAGAATAACTTCTGAGGAGTGAGTTTTTCACTACTRTAGGTCTTCTGAAAAAGCTCATACGTCTAAAGAAAAGCTCCTACTATGGATACAGTATAGTGCACAATCTATGCTGTACAGGTCTATAGGAAAGTGATGAGACTCTGTTCGTCCTAGCAGCATGCCTTTTCCCTATATGTCTCCAGCTCATTCCCAAACAGCCGGGAGCTGTCAGTAGAATGGTAGCGAGAGAGGGAGCAAGAAAGAGGGGGCAAGAGAGAGAGAGATAGAGAGAGAGAGAGCTTGCCTCAACTTAAAGTTCTAATCAATCAGCCAAACCACACAGTTCTTCTGTCTCACTGGACGATTTCCCCTTGAATCAAATATTTACAATATCTCGAGCTCTACATACAAAAAATATATCTTTTGAACTGCTTGCTGCACTTCCCGGATATGGCTTGAGTCATGGCATTGGTCCGTTTTAATCGTCTGATGTGGACGGCTTTGTCAGAGATTTTGTTGGAAAATAGAATCTCGTGCTGACTTGTGTGGTCTGGCCGGTCACTACTGGCGCTCCCCAAAGCCATAGCGGCCATAGGAACCGACTAGTATGAGATATGACTTAGATAATTCAAGACCGTTCTTGGGGGGCAGCTAACAGCACCTGGTCTTTTCTCCCTTGTTATGGGAAACAATCTTGGTTTGTAACAAGTCCGCGCCAACGACGCTCTGGGTCTCCCTACTACTACGTGTTATGTAGCATCTCTCTGGGTTCCCCGCTTGGTGCTTTGGAGATGATCAAAGCCCGTGCTGTCATGTGAAAGCCATATCTCGGAAGTTTGCAAATTAAGGACATAGGAAGTGGACAGTAGACAGAATAACTTTCTGAGGAGTGAGTTTTTCACTACTGTCAGGTCTTCTGAAAAGCTGCATACGTCTAAAGAAAAGCTCGCTTGACTATGGATACAGTATAGTGCAGGGCAATCTATGCTGTACAGGTCTTAGGGAAAGTGGACTGAGACTCTGTTCGCTCCATTAGGCAGCATGCCTTGTTCCTAGGTATGTCTCGCGCTCATTCCGCAAACAGCCGGGAGCTTGATCAGTGAATGGTGGAGCGAGAAGGGGGCAAGAAACGAGGGGGTAAGAGAGAGAGAGATGAGAGAGAGAGAGAGAGGGGCCGCGGTGTGAGAAGAGAGAGGAGGTGGGCGAGAGAGAGAGGAGAAGAGGAGAGAGAGAGAGAGGAGAGAGGTGGGCAAGAGATGAGAGAGGTGGGCAAGAGAGAGGAGGAGGTGGGCAAAGAGAAAGAGGGTGCATAAAAGAGGAAGAAAGAAAGAGAGGGGGCAAGAGGGGGTGGAGCGAGAGGGTATAGGGCCGAGACAAGAGGAATGGGCGAGCAGAGTAGACGGAGAGACAGAGGGGGGGCCGAGGGCGAGACAGAGGGGTTGAGGGCGAGAGATGAGAGAAGAGGGGAGCGAGAGTGGGCGGGAGAGGGGGGTGAGAGATGGGCGAGAGAGGGGGTGCGAGAGATGGGTTCGAGAGAGGGGGGCAAGAGCATGGGTGAGAGAGAGGTGGGGCAGAGATGGGTGAGAGAGAGGTGGGGCGAGAGGATGGGGCGGCAGTGAAGAGGGAGCGAGAGATAGGGCGGCAGTGAGGGGGGCGGAGCGATGGGGCAGGCAAGGGATAGGCGAGATATGCGCGGCAGTGAGAGGGAGCAAGAGATGGGCGCAGCGAGAGGTGGGCGAGATATGGCAGAGTGAGAGGGGGCGAGAGATGGGGGCGAGCGAGAGATTGGCAGCAGTGAGAGGGGGTTCGAAGAGAGAGAGTGGGCAGAGAGAGAGAGGGGGCGAGAGAGACGAAGAGACAGAGAGAGAGGGCGGAGAGAGAGAGGGGGCGGACAGAGAGCAGGGCGGAGACAGAGAGAGGGGCGAGGGGGCGAGGAGGAGAGGGGGGGGCGAGAGAGAGGGGCAGGCCGAGAGAGAGAGAGACGGGCGAGAGAGGGCGAGAGGAGGCCCCCTCTTCCTTTCTCCTCCCTCCATCCATCTCTCTGCCCTCCGCCTCTCTCCCTTCTCTCCTCCACCTCCTCTGCTCTCCGTCTTCTTTCTCCACTCCCTCGGCCTCTCTCGTCCCTCTTTCTCGCCGGCAGCTCTCCTCCCCGAGAGAGGGGGGGGGGCGAGAGAGGGGGGGCGAGAAGAGGAGAGGGGGCAGAGAGAGAGGGGCCGAGAGAGAGAGAGAGAGGGGCGAAAAAAGTAAAGAAAAGGACAGGAGAAAAGAGGGCGAGAGGCAGACAGAGGGGGCGAGGGCAAGGGATGGCAGGGAGACAAAGGGGTGAGAGAAAGGGGAAGAGAGGGAGCGAGGAAGGGAGCGAGCGAGCGAGAGCAGGCG
>NW_019942746.1:7576-19129 GCF_002910315.2 Salvelinus sp. IW2-2015 | reverse complement strand
AGGGGCCGCGGTGTGAGGAGAGAGAGGAGGTGGGGCGAGGAGAGGAGAGGAGAAGAGGAGAGAGAGAGAGAGGAGAGAGGGGTGGGCAAGAGATGAGAGAGGTGGGGCAAGAGAGAGGAGAGAGGTGGGCAAAGAGAAAGAGGGAGTTGGCTAGAAAAGAAAGAGAGAGGTGGACAAGAAGAAAGAGAGGGGGGCAAAGAGGGGGTGGAGCGAGAGGGTGATAGGGCCGAGACAAGAGGAAATGGGCGAGACAGAGTAGGGACAGGGAGAGAGAGAGGTGGGCGAAGAGGAGAGAGGAAAGGTGGGCAGTGAAACGAGAAAGGTGAGCAGAAGGTGTGGCGCAAAGAAGAAAGGAGAGGTTGGCGAAAGGGGGTCGGGGCGGTGAGAGGCGAGTGAGGAGAGAGAGAGGGTGAGAGAAGCCGAGAGAAGTAAAGAAAAGGAGGGAGAGGAGAGAGAAAAGGAGCGAGAGGGAGAAGCCGAGATAGGCAGGGAAGCGGAACACTGCTCAACTCGATGTGCCACTCTGATAAGATCCAGGGAGACCTCCCTTCTCCTCTCCAGACTTGGACGAGGAGGACGATGGTAACCTTTCCTGTCAATGACATCCCAGAACAGCAGGGGATTCGGGAGACATTATGTACAACTACTTTCAAATTAGTACCGTTCTTCCTATGGTCTCCATTGTCTTCCTAAGGTGCCACATCTGTGAGGATCAAGTTTGCTGTGTGACTATTTCATTCTCACTGAGTTGATGTGCTGTTATAATACCTTTCCCCTGTAACTGATGAGCTAGGAGATGTGCTCTATGTGAATATGTCTGGATCGTTTATCATAGCAGAGARTAAACAGAAATGTATATCTAAGTGGTTTTTGATGACAAGTCAACAGCTTAAATGAATGKAATAAATGCATTACAATGCAAATCACATATCGTCTGACTGATAGCAAGACGGTAGGCCTAGCTGAGTCATATTGAAATTGCATTGAAGCTCTTGAGGGAGCATCCAAGACATTATTCATAAACAAACATTTAAAACTATTTGACACACCTTGCTGTTTGCAGACGGGCCTTGCTGCATCAGAAATGGCACAGGGTTAAAAGCAGTGAACTATAAAGGGAATAGGTGTAATTTGGGAATCATCTCCTGTTCCAGTTTAAATGAAATCCACAAGGGTAAACCAGGTCCAACAGAGCCCACTATATTAGCTTGTTAATGAAATCCCAGTGCGATGCTTTTTAATGAAACCATCCAGGAGGCCAATTGCCCATAACTAATTATAATATGCTAATCAACTAAAGTGGTGGAGAGAGCAGAAGACTGATCTTACTGGTCTCTGGTTTTTCATTTCTTATTTCAGTCTGTGTGCAAATTGTTTCAAAAGTGATTAATGGTTGTAATTAAGGGCTAAGATATTACGTAATATTTAATGTGGCTGCTACTGGAACCTTCATTAATAACGAGAAATTATTTATATACTGAACAAAAATATAAACGCAACATATAAAGTGTTGGTCCCATGTTTCATGAGCTRAAATRAATCCCAGAAATCTTCAATACGCACAAATAGCTTATTTCTCTCAAATGTTGTACAAAAATCTGTTTACATCCCTGTTAGTGAGCATTTCTCATTTTCCAAGATAATCCATCCACCTGACAGGTGTGGCATATCAAGAAGATGATTAAACAGCATGATCATTACACAGGTGCACCTTGTGCTGTGAACAATAAAACGCCACTCTAAAATGTGTACACAACACAATGCCACAGATGTCTCAAGTTTTGGCTCGCAAGTGGGTAGGCCCATGCTCACCTATGGCTGCGCCCCTGCCCAGTCATGTGAAATCCATAGATTAGGGCCTAATGAATTTGTTTCAATTGACTGATTTCCTTATATGAAGTGTAACTGAAATTGTTGCATGTTGCGTTTATATTTTTSTTCAGTATACATTATATACATGAGCCTATACCTAGTCTCCTCATGTACGAGCTAAACTATGAAGTAAATCTAATGTTTCTTTAAAGGGATACTTCAGCATTTTGGAAATGAGGCCATTTATTACTTCCCCAGAGTCAGATGAACTCGTGGATACCATTATGTCTCTGTGTCCAGTATGAGGGAAGTTAWAGGTAGTTTCGTGAGCCAATGCTAACGAGCGTTAGCACAATGACTGGAAGTCTATGGATATCTGCTAGCATGCTCATTTATCTCATGCTCTCATATCTCTGCAGGAGACATACAGTGTTATTTATGTTTGGAACATCAAATTGCAGTATTGAATCGCAATACATATAGAATCATCAGAATTATCGTGGCAATATCATATTGTGAGAWCCCTGGCAATTCCCAGCCCTGTGATATTGAAAAGTAAAAAATCCTTGAGATTCTCATTTTGAAAGTCTGCAGGAAATAGGAGGGAAAACATCAAAACATGTTGGTTCTGCCTCYCCCCCCCCCCCCCCTCTTCCTACAGAGACTTTGCAGTACAATCAATTTAGTGTGTAATTATCATTCCAATAGATTATTCTCTCACTGGTAAGTTTTGCTTCCATTGCTTCCTTACTTCCTATTATCGCGATACTGGTATCGTGACAACATTACTAAGTAGGGCTACAGCCGAGGCATGTTTCATTGGTTAATACATAGTCAATGACCATCCTAAATAAAGCATGTGGCAAGGCTACACTCCAGTGAGGAAATGTCACACCAAGATTGACCTCGTCATTGCAATGGTGTACGATTTACCTAATTGAGATTCAATCTGTGCCATGGAACTATTAACAGGCCTGGCCAGACAAACAGGCACRGCCCAACTCCCAATGGCACAAGGCTAGGTTGTGTGTTTAGTTGTTTATAAGCCTCAATCTCCCAATTGCATACCATCCGCATAAGGGCCTTCCAAATCAACATATACACAAGTGCCCATATACTATTTTCCAAATGAAGCATGTTCATTAGACTAGTGACTATTAGCCATGGGCAATCAGCTTCTGAGGTAGTACAGGAGGTATCATGTTGCATCTCCATTCTCCCATTACTGTGTGAGGCCATTAGTTGGAGCGAGCTGGTTGGGGCCATGGCTGTTTGTTGCACTGCAATCAGGCATAGTCAGCCACTGTAGCACACAACACGGATGGCACCCTGTTCCCTATATACTGTAGTGCACTACTTTYGACTAGGCCCCATTGGGAAGAGGGTGCCATTTGGAACGCAAGCAAGGACTGAAAACGGTCCTAGAGCCTGATAGGCACTTTACACTTGACAGTCACACTTCAGGATGGGGATACTTCAATGTTAATGATCATGAAAAACAGCGTTTCCTTTTAGAAACAACCTAACTGTTCATGCAGAAAGCACATACTTTATTGCCTCAGAGCAAATTACAGCAGCTACAGATGAAGCATCTTCATTTGATCACCCTGTTGCATGATAACTTTCCTGCAATGCAAGACATAATAAACTGTAGTGTCTTGGATGTATTTGAGGTTTAAAAAAAAGCTTTGAAGTTTGTAATTTCCACTTTGAAATTTCAGACTTGATTTTCCCTTACGAAAAGTGTATCAACCCCTACAAAACAAAATAAATAACTCCTTCACTCACTAGTTCCCTAAAATATCTGTATACAAATCCATCAATGCACATGTAAAATCCTTCAGCAGGGCTTTGGGTGACGTCTGTGTATCACAAACATATACAGTATATATATATATRCACAGTTGAAGTCAGACGTTTACATACACTTAGGTTGGAGTCATTAAAACTTGTTTTTCAACCACTCCACAATTTTCTTGTTAAAACTATAGTTTTGGCAAGTCGGTTAGGACATCTACTTTGTGCATGACACAAGTCATTTTTCCAACAATTGTTTACAGATAGATTATTTCACTTATAATTCACTGTATCACAATTCCAGTGGGGCAGAAGTTTACATACACTAAGTTGACTGTGCCTTTAAACAGCTTGGAAAATTCCAGAAAATTAGGTCATGGCTTTAGAAGCTTCTGATAGGCTAATYGAYATCATTCGAGTCATTTGGAGGTATACCTGGGAATGTATTTCAAGGCCTACCTTCAAACTAGGTACCTCTTTGCTTGACATCATGGGGAAATCTAAATACATCATCCAAGACCTCAGAAAACAAATTGTAGACCTCCAAAAGTCTGGTTCATGCTTGGGAGCAATTTCCAAACGCCTGAAGGTACCACCATACAATAGTATGCAAGTATAAACACCATGGGACCACACAGCTGTCATACCGCTCAGGAAGGAGACGCGTTCTGTCTCCTAGAGATGAGCGTACTTTGGTGCGAAATGTGCAAATCAATCCCAGAACAGCAAAGGRCMTTGTGAAGATGCTGGAGGTAACAGGTACACAAGTATCTATATCCACAGTAAAACAAATCCTATATCGACATAACCTGAAAGGCCGCTCAGCAAGGAAGAAACCACTGCTCCAAAACCGTGGGTCTTCCAAATGGACAATGACCCCAAGCATACTTCCAAAGTTGGGGCAAAATGGCTTAAGGACAGCAAAGTCAAGGTATTGGAGTGGCCATCACAAAGCCCTGACCTCAATCCTGTAGAAAATTCGTGGGCAGAACTGAAAAAGCGTGTGTGAGCAAGGAGGCTTACAAACCTGACTCAGTTACACCAGCTCTGTCAGGAGGAATGGGCCAAAATTCACCCAACTTATTGTGGGAAGCTTGTGGAAGGCTACCCGAAACGTTTGACCCAAGTTAAACAATTTAAAGGCAATGCTACCAAATACTAATTGAGTGTATGTAAACTTCTGACCCACTGAGAATGTGATGAAAGAATATAGATGGATGTGAAACAAACATTTCACAACCGGCAGTTGATCCTTTTTTGTTGCTTATCAATTCTGATACAAATCAGTTTTTTCTCGTTTCCCAGTGTGATGTATCACAGATAGGATGTGGGGMTAGCCTGGGGCTTAAACACCTCTGATGGACCATACATAATGAGATAGGACATATCCCTCTCAGAATCAGCAGWAGTACAGTCCAGCCAGGCAACCTTGGGTGTTTCTCAAATGGCACCCTATTCCATTTAGAATGCACAGAGCCCTTTTGGCCCTGGTCAAAAGTAGTAGACTATAAAGGAAATAAGGGTCCATTTAGGATGCAGCCCTGATAAACCAGCCCCAGTGGTTACTGGCTGAGCTGGGAGTAGTTCGCATTCCTCTTAGCCAACCCTCAACCTTTAACCCCCATCCAGACCCCCTTCCTCATGTGGAGCATAGTTGGTCGTTTCTGGGAGCAGTATTGACTGATCAACCTGAAAAGGGAATTTCAAGCAGGTTCCTGGAAACCGAAGGCTAAAAACATCAATCACCCTGGGCTGGGCCTGCTTCAAATTCCAACATCAAAAAAGTAACCTTTTGGACTGATCTCTGATCATATAATGGATTTCAGCACAGTGAGACTGACGTGTGTAATGGGTTTCTACTACACACTCTCCCTCCTCAGGCTTCCTTCCCGACGGAGTGTTCTATACATTTKCCAAGGCTCCTAAAACCAAGTCCTCAAAAGCCACTTCAGAGCTAAAATTGACTTCAGACTAACTCAACAAAAAAAATAAGAAATATCTGAAATGATACAAAATTGCTCATTAATATCATCTATATCCTCAGTCATGCTGTTCTATCCAATCATCCTTGCTAAGAKGTAGAAATGGATTTTGTTCAGGGCTCTGAAGTTCAATGCTAACGGGCACAGTCATATTGACATTTCTATTCACTGCATTCATTGGGTGTGGCCATCAGGAACAGCAGCAGAAATCATTCTACTTCTTTATTAACAGAAGATGATTCCAGGTTGTTGTGCATYGTAAAAGATTGGTTCCACATTGGAATCAAATGAACCCAAATGGAGCCCATGACAGTAGTGTGAATATGCTTTAAAAATATATATTTATGGAACCATTTCTTCCTATCCATCCAGTTAAGTCAGTGTCTGGTAAATGTGTTGGGTTTCCAGACAGTGGCCATTCATTTGCAGCACTTAATCTAGCAGAGGACTGAGCACAGATTTCAATTAGCTCGTCAAATAAGCYAGATGACAAATCCATCATGTCCATGACACCAGCAGTCTGGCTTTCTTCTCCTAAAATATTCAGATAGAAAATGATGTTTTACACTCTGTTTCAGTGCCATGTCTTGATCTAGTAATAAAGTTATTCGAAATTAGAATTTATAATTAATACAGATCAGATTCATATGCAATTTGAATACATTTCTTCATCACACTTTCCAAACATGGTACATGATCCCTCAGTGAAATAAAGTTTAATGTGAAGACACAGAGCTGACATTTGCTACAGATGCGGCAATTTAATTTGACCCTGCTTCTCACAGCAGGAAAATAATCATTATTATGTGGATTAAATTAATGGACATTTTTGTAGGGGTTGATACATTATTCGTTAGGTCAAATCAAGTCTGAAATTTTAAATTGTAAATTACAAACTTTAGCAACCCTTTATAAAACCTTGAATTCACTCCAATTGTCATTTCCTGCAGCGCAGGAAACATTTCTGTGACAACAGAGTGATCAAATTAAGATAGTTTTCTATTCATATCTGGTAAGTATCAAAACATACCAAGAGCCCCTAGCAGAGATAAGATGTTTTTGTACGATGCCACTACTACTGCCCAAAGTATCAATAAACTTCAAACAACCAAATTAAGCATTCAAGTCCATTTTCAACCACAAAATTAAGATTGACTAGCTCATTTGATAAACATATTTGCATCTACTTCAACCTAATGATTCACTGAAGATGCTTGGAGTGCAGCTAAAGTACCCTTCTTGGAAATTAACTTTGCAATTTGATCAAGGAGAAAGTCATACAGTATTTGCACAACAATGGAGGCATCCAAGTCAAAAAGGCGATGTAGTCATATGATATGAGGATCTAAAAACAAAGTCCAAGTGAAAGTTAGAAAAGTGCTGTATTAAAAAAGTTGCCCCCTGAGATGTTATTCATCAGAACTACTCATAACACCCACATACGATCACACCTACATGTATAGATATAGAAAACTACACACTTAAAACAATGAGAATCATAGCATAACTGCTTAATTATCACAGCCACATCATTGAGGCAGGCCTACTTCAAGAGAATTACCCCATAGTTGAGACMCTGACTTGGGTGACTTAGGTTCTACTCTGGCCCATGTCAATCAGGAGGAGGTTGGGAGAAATTAGGACATGGAAATTGATTCCCCTTGGCGTAGCACAGCCTTGCTTGAGAGAACAAGCCATATTGCCGTTGCAAGCTCGCTTGAAAAAAAACTGAATCACAAATGGCCCCCTGTACTACTTTTGACCAGGGCCCATAGACATAATGTCTAACTCCATCGATTGGTGGCAGGCTAAACAGAAGGGTCAGGACTTATGGCAGCCATAGCAGGTCCATGTCCACCATCACTCAGCATTCATTCACTCACTGTGMCCTTGACGTTKCGACGTGGCAGCAGCAGAGCACCTCGCTCACCTTGAGATGAATGGTGTCCATCCACACACCTTAGACTCTAGAGGTGCTGCTCAGCACTCAGACAATCACTGCCTTATCAACAGCCCTGCCTTCTGTCGAAGTGTCAAGGCCACAATGTGGCTGCCACAGCCAACCACATCTCTAAACCACTGGGAGTTAGGGAGAGAGAGAAAAGGGCTGAATGCCAAATGCATTACTTATTTTTTACCAGAACTGTGTGGGCCCTGGTCAAATATAGTGCACTMTATAAGAATAGGGTGCCATTTGGAACACAACCAAGGTATGCAATAAGGTCCTGGCCTGAGGAATATAATAAAGAATAAACTAAATAAATAAACAGAGGTAGTGGGATATTAATGTCCTGGGGTGTTGGGTATAAACTGGCTTTAGACACAGAGACAGCACTACAGTAGTGCRCTGCGGTTAAGTTCTCACCTGCTACAGTACACTAATTTCTGCAGACCTCAAAGCAACCTGCTGCTGGAACAGAGTAATTGCCTGCCACCTCTGCAATTTAACAACATGTCCAATATGTGTAGATAAGAATACTTCATTTTAACAAGTGCTCAAGCACACACATTTTCTATATAAAAATGTCCTTTTGTAGTTTCAAAAAAGGCACTTAAGTCAACAATCTGCTGGGGCTGGAMCCGAGGGCTGTACAAGTTTGACATCGCACATTAAAATGGGAGATTCCCCATACACAAATCTTTTCCAGGTGATCATTTCCATTAAATCGGCTTAGCCAGCTCTTACTAATAAAAGGGATTAGACTAAAAGGAGGATTATTTAGCTGTTATTGGTAGCAATAGTAGTACAGTAGGACTATCATTGCACAATGAACAGGACCTTGGATTTGTCCCAAATGGCACTCTATTCCCTAGTGCAGGGGWACTCAACTCTTACCCTACGAGGTCCGGAGTCTGCTGGTTTTCTGTTTTACCTGACTAATTAATTGCACACACCTGGAGTCCCAGGTCTAAATCAGTCCCTGATTTAGAGGGGAACAATGAAAAAATGCAGTGGAACTGGCTTTGAAGTCCAGATGTCACGACTTCCACCGAAGGTGGCTCCCCTGCCTGTTCAGGCGGCGCTCGGCGGTCGTCGTCGCCGGTCTACTAGCTGCCACCGATCCCCTTTTCCTTTTCTGTTTGTTATTTCTTATTGGTTGCACCTGTTTCTTGTTTGAGTTTTGTTTCAGGGCTATTTAAGCCTGTTAGGCCCACCTGCTTTTGTGTGGGCTTGTTCTCTGTTTGTCTAGGTTGGTTGCGTGTTTTGTTCACTGACTGTTTGGTGTCCAGTTTTGGGTTGGACATATTTATTTTCGCCTGTCGTTTTTGCCGTTACTTTGGATACCGTAATAAAGTTAGGTTTTCCTCATTATCCTCTGCTCTCTGCGCCTGACTCCGCACCCACCACTCCTAGCTGTGKGACACCAGAGTTGAGTTTGAGGGCCCTAGTGTATAATCAAGTGCAATACTTCTGTCCAGTCTTATGGGCCATGGTCAAAAGTAGTGCACTATATAGGGAATAGGGTGCCATTTGACTCGCATATCTTCTACTGTAGCCAAGCTACATGATCAAACCTTTTACAGTAGTTATTTATGGTACCTACTGTAGGGTTGCAAAGGGTCGGGAACTTTCCTGTAAATTTTCCATGGGAAGTTAAGCCTGGGAATTTTGCTTAAATTCATCAAAAACGTTAGCTTATAACAGTGAACCTTTTTGTGSGATACACAAGGCAAATCTAGGTCTTGTGGCATATTTTGATTAAACTATCCCCAATTCAATGGAATTGCAACCCTCTGCATGCACAGTGCATTCTTCCATCACATGTGCAGTGCACTCTTCCATCACATGTACAGCTGATTTTCAAGATGTTGCACACTAATGAGATGCTATTGAGCCCACACTACTACACTGTCTGAGCCAAGGACTACATGCTTTCTGGTAGGTTTTGATTACAATACTGGGTGGGGTGAATATATTTTATATGACATACATGATTTGTTGTTTTGTTGTTAACTAGTAAATAGTAGCCTACAGCAAAGTGTTTAAATCATTTATAACTTGTTAACAATTCCAGCTAGTTAATTTTTTCTACCAATTAGGTATTAGCTTGCTTGAGCCTGCTAACTGAGGAGTGTTAATTCACCTGTTTCCATACATGTTTCATTTTAAAACATTTTTCCTACAAAGGAGTTGTTTAATCTAACTGTAGGCCTCAAATTTGCCCGGATGGCCACCAATTTTTCAACCATTGAATTGGTCAGCCTATTACGTGCTTTGGTGTGGTGTTCTCAAACGAGGACCAGTTGCGCTCTGAGGCGGCTGATGTTGGTGGGATTTGGAGGGTGATAGAGGTAACAGGGGAAAGAACTTCAGATCCACAAAGTCCCTTCCACAGGTGGCTGATGAGATATGTTGTCACGACTGCCATATTGCGTCTCCATCCTAAAGCCCTTGCTTGGAAGTGTACTTCACCAGACTGCCAGAAACCTTGCCCTCATCCAGGGCAAGGTGGCGAGATACGGTAGTGATGACACCATAGGTCTTGTTGATCTCTGCATCAGACAGGATGGTCTTGCCAGCATACTTGGGGTCCAACATGTACGCTGCGGTGTGTATGGGCTTCAGGCAGAAGTCTTCACACTTTTTGATGTATTTCAGAACTGCAGTTTCCTCTGCTTGAAGCCACAGTGAAGTGGGCAGGGCAGTACCGATTTATTATCTTACATCTGCAAGCAGAGTCTGAACATCAGAGGTGGCATTGCCGCCCTCAGTCCGTGCAATGGCTACTGCTATAGGTTTCAGGCTGCTTACCACTCTCTCCAAAAATACATCATCCAGGAGGATCCTCTTGTGGGGCTGTCCATATCGGCAGACTGTGATATGGCCATTTCTTGGAGAGACTCCTTCCCCTCCAGGAGACTGTCAAACATGATGACAACACCACCCCAACGGGTGTTGCTGGGCAGCTTCAATGTGGTGCTCTTATTCTTCTCACTTTGCTTGGTGGGTAGATTGCTGCTATAACTTGATGACCCTTCACATACCTAACCATTTCCTTGGCTCGCTTGTAGAGTGTATCCATTGTTTTCAGTGCCATGATGTCCTTGAAGAGCAAATTCAATGCATGAGCAGCACAGCCAATGGGTGTGATGTGAGGTAGGACTCCTCCACTTTAGACCAAGCAGCCTTCATGTTCACAGCATTGTCTGTCACAGTGCAAATACCTTCTGTGGTCCAAGGTCATTGATGACTGCCTTCAGTTCATCTGCAATGTAGAGACGGTGTGTCTGTTGTCCCTTGTGTCTGTGCTCTTGTAGAATACTGGTTGAGTGGTGGAGATGATTTAGTTATTATTCCCACCCATTAGAGATGATTGCAATACAGTCTCTTTCTCTATGATTTGCTTGGCCTTCACTTGAACTGTGTTGAACTCTGCATCCAGCAAATGAGTAGATAAAGCATGTCTGGTTGGAGGGGTGTATGCTGGGTGAAGAACATTCAGAAATGGGGCGGCAGGTAGGCTAGTGTTAGAGTGTTGGACTAGTAACCGAAAGGTTGCAAGATCGAATCCCCGGCATATGATTTGGCACGTATTTGTAAATGTACATAGTTTTTCCTTCTACATTAGCTGCAGTGAAATGTCTCCCACATCAGATAGTGCCCGTGGCATTTTCCTGTAAAGATTAGGAAAAAAATCGTAAAAAAAACAAGTACAATTCCATGTACAGAAAAATAGTTAACTTCTACCACCTCAGAAACCGGATCCGGGAGCACCCCCACCCCCCACCCCACCAGTAAAAAGCTGAATAGCATAGCTAGCATAGCGTCACAAGTAAATAGTAGCAATCTAAATATCATTCAATCACAAGTCCAGATACCAGATGAAAGATCCACTTCTTGTGAATCCAGCAATCATTTCTGATTTTAAAATGTTTTACAGGGAAGACACAATATGTAAATCTATTAGCTAACCACGTTAGCAAAAGACACCATTTTTCTTTGTCCACCATTTTTTTCTCT